>NC_056745.1:615600689-615838189 GCF_019279795.1 Protopterus annectens
AATTTAGTATCACAGAATATTAACAGAAAATGTATTCCTTGGAATAGTTCTAGGTTATTTAGGCAATGAAAAAAATGCCACTTTTAGATGGTAGGTATCCAGGAAGCATGCTTATCATATTTAGAAAACAGGATGGCCTAACAGGTAGTTTTCTCTTCCTTAGATGTGAGCAAATATCAAAGGAGGGTGACTGTTTTGCACTAGTTTTCAAGTGCCGGATAGGTTTCATGGTGGGAATGTGCTTAAGGCCAGGGTGATGGAGTGTGTAACAGTTGCCTTCTGTTGATAACATGTCTAACAAAAGGCTCCTGTTGAAGGCATGTGTAACAGATTCCTTCTGTTGAGAACGTGTGTAACAGATGTCTTCTGTTGAGGGCATGTGTAACAGATGCCTTTTGTTGAGGGCATGTATAACAGATGCCTTGTTCAGTATTTTGTCAGCAGTCCTTGTAATCCATCTAAGATTTCTTTCTGGATCATTAGAGGGAAATTTAACTTTGAGAGGGAACTTCAAAACCATTGTCATGAAAGCCAATACCTACAATGAGACAGGTTGCAGGCTGTTTATTTTGGTTATGGGACTTAAATGAATATGTACCAAATAAAGTTTCATAGATGTAGGATAAAGATGCACAGTCTGTTGTGTAAAAACACCCATTTTCTATACTTCATGGCACAATGTTTAGAAAAGACACACTGTGCATTATTTTCTTTTGGAGCACTGTATTCTAAAGCTGTTATCAAATGTTTCAGGAAACATGAGGTAAGGAGACCACAGACATTTCTACTCAGCCAGTATTTCAACAAAAAATTAAGAAAGTGGATAGCATTAAGACAACTTAACTTTTAGAGTATGTCTGTTGCTGTCTACTGTGCTTTTACAGTTGTATTATGCCTTTGTTTCATTGTTTTTCCCTGAGCTGAGCATGAAATAATTCATATGTGATCAGTGTCTTACCCAGGTAATCAGCCTGGTTAAATAAATAAACAGACTCACCTGGATTCCCTCTTTCATGCTCCCACTGTGTGGACTGCATTCAAAAGTCATTTGATGGGTCACTTGAAAAGCAGTGACACAATGTCAGAAAAAGAAATGTAGACTGAGTATCACTGGGATATTATGCAACTTTTGACCTTGTCTGTTCTTCAGTCCTTCATGCCCATATAAATGATATAAGCCATTTATTCAATGTCTTTCTCTCTTTCTTTCTTTTTTTGTTTTGCTCTAACCTCAACCTGACTATGAAGCCTCCTTCTCACCATTCATTTAGCCCATTCATTCCTCCAGGGGTGGGAAGTCTAGAGCCCATTCCTTCCATTGGAAGAGCAGCACAATCCAGCTAGGAGTGATGCCTTCACCTTTGCAGCGGATCAGGGTTTTCCACTTAAGCTCATACTCTCAGGAAATGCCCAGTATTGTTCACAGAGTGTGGCACGTAATGAGAATCAGAAAAGGAGTGTTACCTCTGCAAGTGACTTATGCATATGAATGCCCTGTCCCCTTGGAGAAATCACACTGGTGTAGTTCATGGTTTCATAGGTGTGTACTAGGCTAATGGCCCTGGAGCCTTTACAAGCCTAGCCATAGGATTACCCTGGCATTGTGCCACCAGACCTTAGTTCCCAGTGTCTCTGTCGAATAGAGCCACTGGAGTGATCCCCAGGTGAATTTTCTATTTCCAATCCACTCATCAAAATTTCTCTTGAAGAGGGTCAGCAAGGGGCTTGGCTTGACATGTATGGAAAGTCTATTCCATAGCATGGGCAGTCTCTGGGTTATGAACTTGTCCCTCCAGTACATTCTGTTGATTGTGGTAATGAGATTGAGGTCTCTGGAGCATGCGGTGTGGAGGTATTGGGATTTCTTTCAATGTAGCATTTCTTATAGTGCTGGATCAGACATGGCTTTGTAAGTCAAGCAGAGATCACCTCTAAGTAGGCGATATCAGGCAGAGAATAGTTTGTGTTTTTTTAGTCTGTCCATATAGGACAAGTGTTTAATGCCTAGGATGCTCTTTGTGAGGTGCTTTCGCAGCCTCTGTAATTGTTGCAGTTGTCTAGTGAGGTACATGCCAAATGGGGCATTGTACATGTTGATTGGCCTAATGACGGAAGAGTAGAAGGAGACAATGACCTCTTTTTTCCTGAATGCAAAACCCTTAGTAATGAGATGTGCCACATAGAAGGACTTTCTGACCACAGAGGCAATGTGGTGATCAAAAGATAGGTTGCTGTCAGCCTGTGTTCCCAGATATCTTATAACGCCTTCTGTGTTCAGTGGACTACCATTAATGTGGTAATTCATGAGAACCGGGTTTTTCCCAAAGGGGATGACAACACATTTTTTTGGCACTGAGGTTAAGGCCATGGTTCTGACACCAGTCGTTGGTCTCAGTGAGACCATTCTGTAGGATGTCAACATCACTTGAGGAGCTAATAATAGCTCCCAATTTGCAATCGTTTGTGAACTTCGTCAGCCAGAGCCCCTTTGTGTTGGCCTGGACTTCATAGAAGTAGATACCAAACAGGAGAGGACCCAGGACCGAACCCTGTGGGACTCCACTCATGACTAGTCAGCAGCCTGACTTGGAGTCAGCTTCTTTCACACTGGTTCTATCTGTGAGCCAGTTTGCAACCCACCTAGTGATATAGGGCTTGATGCCTAGCTTAGTGAGTTTTTCTATGATTCCTGAGTGGGGAATGGTATCAAAGGCCTTGGCCAGATCAAGGTAGGCTGTATGAACCACCTTGCCTTCATCCACAACTCTGGTGACCGACTCAAAGAAGTCGACCATGTTGAGCAGGCATGATCTACCTTTCACAAAACCACACTGTATGGGATGCAGAGTTTGGAGATTCCCTATATCTTTGTTTATTAGCTCCATGATGATGCATTCTCTCAGCCTCCACTGAGGATTCTAAAAGGAAAATGCACCCCAGACATAAGTTCCCACACCCTTCCATGGAAGAGAAGTGATAGCTCCCTCAGGTGCTGAGTCACTAATCAAACTCATTTACCTTGAAAATAGTCCATACCCAGAGTTTTTTTAAAAACTTTATTTAATTATCATTTGTGACATAGGCAAATTTACATTTATATAAAAGTAATCAAACTGTATTAACAAGTTCACATTTACAAACATTATACTTCACCTGTATTGCTATATATCATATAACCTAAGCAACATTACAAAAATTATTCAATTCCTGCCCCTTTTTTTAGATAAGACATCTTTTTTAAACCATCACTTATGACATAGGTAATGATACATTTATATACATGATTACAAACCACACTGACACAATCCTAGTTGTGAGCATTTTACATCATAAACCACTCTCCTAGTTGCAAACATTTTATATCACTTATAGTTTACACAGTCATATCCAGTCAAATATTACATAGCTCATTTAAGTCCTCCCTTCTTTTAAACATCATTCCTCCCTTGTATGTATTGTTTCCACAATTCCCGTTTTTCCTATGTAGCTTGCCCCTCCCCTTTTCTAAAGATCTCAGTTCCAGTTGTTTTATCTCTGTTACTATATTCACTACTTCTGATATAGTTGGTTTATATTTTGATTTTGATTTTCTAGTAATTGCTTTTTTGGCAGCCACCATAATTAGACACAGCAAGGCCTTACCATGTATACACAATTCTGATTCTGTACCATAGCTCAGAAAAATCATCTCCCTCATCACACCAATCTGCCTACCCAGCATCTCTGACAGTGTGTTTCGCAGGGAATCCTTAAAGTCCACCAACTCACCATGCTCCCAGAAAATATGTTCCCAGTTATCTTTTTCTTCCCAGTCACACCTCCAACATTTGCTGTTCACCTGAGGAAAACTTCTCTGGAATCTGCTTGGAGTATAAAAATATCTATTTAAACATTTCTAAGCAAAAATCCTAAATCTTTTAGATTTTGTTACATGTTTGGGAGACATACATATATCCTCCCATTATTTCTTTGAGAATTGCTTATCCAATCTCTCTTCCCAATCCTTTCTAACATTCTCTGATTGTTTCTTATAATTATCATGCAATATTTTATATGCTCTATTAATTGTTTCTTTTTTTTAATGGCAGTGTCTGTTCTACATTCTAATAAAACTCTAGAAGTACTAGTCTTTCATTTAGGACCACCTATTTCTTTCTTTTTGCCTATACTCTGATATCAAACCTTAATAGGGTAGGCAATCTCTAACCTGCAGTTACAATAAATTCTTGGTGTCTTCCCATTCTATCATCTTTCCCTCTTTAGTTATTTGCAACCAATACCTTGGTTTCTTTGCCAGTTTTCTCCATAAATTCCAGGCCCCTCTTGTCTATTGTCTATATATCCATAATTGCAGTCATCCCTATCAGCATGATCTCCTTTCTCCATTCCCATTTTGGCTTAGTTCTTAGGATACTTTCTGTTACTTTATAGATATAATATTCTGTATGATTATTGTTATTCTCCTTAAGGCCTGCACCCAAAATCCCAGTCTCTCCCTGTTTCTTGAGCTTCCCCCTGTTTCATCATCATCCCTTTCTACTTAGAATTATAGTATTCTGCTTTTGCTATGTATAGGAGCCTCAACTGTGTAACTCTGAAATACTCCTTCAAAATGGGTAATCCCAATCCACCATGTTCTGCTGGAAGAATCAGCTTTTCCCACTTGACTCTTGCTGCCATCCCCTTCCAGATAACGTTATTCAGCTCTTTATTAATTACTATCCCCAACTTCTCTCCTGGTTAATAAAAATATGCCTGACCTATGTATAAGTCTAATGGGACTAAAAAAAATAACTGCTTCTACCTTACTATCCAAATGCATATAACAAAGCTTCCATTTTCTCAGTTTTTATATGTTGTTTGGGATCTGCTGTACATGAATTGTGAGGGACTGAATAAAAGCCCAGCTCCATTGCTTTAGGTGGATAAAGCCCTGACTGTTTCCATAGTCAGGGCTTTATCCACCTAAGCCAAAGGAGATGGACAGTTATTCAGTTTCTCACAATTCATGTATAGCAGATCCCAAACAACAAGGTGGCTCCTGTTTCTGATGAGCATAAAAAGTCCCATTTCAATGCAGCAATAGCAGAAAATCTTGTGGATGCTTGCCACACACATAATGAATTAGGTCTGGCTTCAAGGGTGAGACTTTTGTTGAATCCAGAGTTTAGGGGAAAAGCCTTTTCCACTGAGGGATTCATGCAGGATGTCGTAGCACAGCTGAAGAAAGTTATCATCTCAGTGTGTTGGAAGAGAATGAGCGGATATTGAATTATCTGAGTGATGACAAATTCCCTGCATTAGTTATAGCACAGCAGGTTGGATTTTAAAAACTCTTGATGGAATTTGAGATGGGTAAGTAAACTAGGCCTGTGAAAAAAGGGGAGGTCCAGAGCTTTAATGGCTTTGCTTGCAAAATTTAAAAATTATCCAAAGCATCAACTGAAAGCTGAAAATACAAAACTCAAAACTTTAAAGAAAATGGGTTTAAATATATATATATATATATATATATATATATATATATATATATATATATATATGTACATTTTTTATCACTGTGTACATAATTCTTCTAAGGAATATACTGCTTCAAGCAAATTTATGTGTAGAAATAGGATAATAGTTTGAATCAGTTCTTAAGGTAGTATCATACTTTAGCACCATTTTTATAAAACAAAAAGCTTTAAATGATATTGTAAAAGATAAAGCATCTGAATACTGGCAGATTTCCATTATATACCTCCCAAAACCGTTCTCTTATTCTCTTTGTGTAATTCTTGTTTTTTCTATCCCAGGTATGTATTGTATCTTAACAATGAGTTTATTAATTAGTCCCTATGTAATATAGCTGACAACCACAAGTAATCTAATATTTAACTGTTTTGATTGAACAAGAAAAAGCTCTCCTAACTTCAAATTTCACTCACTGTTCCAGAAATGATATATACAATGCAGTAGCATATATTACAGAGATTGCAGTTTTGTATACCATTCCATAAGTGTGGCTATCTTTCATAAGGGGCTTTCTTTTGAAAATAGCTATTAACCCTTATCCTACAATTTCAACATTAGCATAAAAGATAAACATTGTTTCAAGCAACACCTCTGCCAAAACAGGTTCTACAAAACAAAGTTACCAACACTTTGTCATTATCTAAACAATTTTCTGCTCCAGATAATTAATTATATCTGGCTACAGCATGCGTGTATGCACTCTTTATTATAATCAATTTTCCAGTCTACTAATTTGTTTCATTTCCAAAAATTTTGACAGTGATGCAGTTTTCCTTTTGCTTCAAGTAAGAAATAAATAGATAGCTAGACAGACAGATAGATGAGATATGTAGACAAACAGACAATCAAATAACTGCATTTTTCTGTCTTAAAAGAATGTTTTATGTAGCAAGGACTGAATGAATATTCTACAAAAATTTACTGGAGGCATGTAAGAATGTATCCACCTGGGCTGGTTTGTGATAAAATTTTGTTACTGCATTATTCTTCTCAGTGACCTAAATTATCAAATTCTCCCTCTAAAGAATATATTACCAACTTTACACTAGACATATTGTTATTATGTTGTTGTAGAAACATAGATATTTATCATTTCTTTGTTATTTTGACCTGGAATATCCAAATGAGAAGTCCAATTTTTCAGTGGGCAGGAAGAGAAAAGCTCCACTATAAAACAACACAAGTTAGACTAAAAAAATAAAATGTGCAAAGCAACATATATAGAGAAGAAACATACCAATTTATTTCTACATGGTGGTAGAAAAAAATGAATGAGATGTCTATTATACAGTGAAATAAATTAACCTATTAAAAATAGACTAAGTTTACTGACTGTGAGTTGGGTGCTGTCATTGACTCCCCAAGCAATGTTAACATACTACAAGAGGGTGTCACAGCAACTAATGACTGGTGCCAAAGTCATGGCCTCAAGCTGAATGCAAAAAAATGTATCATCATACCATTCGGCAAAAACACAACCCCTACTGATTATCACATCAACGACAACCCCCTAAGCACATAACTTGTGGTGAGGGACCTGGGCACTCCAGTTGATAACAACCTGACATTCGACCATCATGTAGCAGCAGTGGTCAGAAAAGCCTTTTATTTGGTTCATCTCATAAGTAAAGGGATTGCATCCAGAAAAAGGAGATTATTACCTCTCTATACTCCTCCCTCATTAGACCAATAATTGAGTATAATGCCCCATTTGGGATGTACCTCTCCAAAGATCTGCACCAACTAGAAAGGCCACTGAAATACCTCACAAAGAGAATCCATGGCCTCCAACACCTGTCCTATGCAGACAGGCATAAATCATTATCACACTACTCGGTATCCTACAGATTGCTCAGGGGTGATCTGTGTCTTGCATATGAGACAATCCCAGACCCTGCCCTACTAGAAATGCTCCGTATCCATAAGTCTAACTCCTCATGCACTACCCAGTCAAATGTTCTGAACCTAATATGTGACATTAACAAAACCTGCTGGAGAGACATGTTTGTCTCCCAGAAGTTGCCCCATTTCTGGAATAGACTTTCCATACACGTCAAACAGAGCACCTCACTGTCCTTCTTCAAGTGCAACCTTGATGAGTGGATGTGAAACCACAAATATGTCCCAGGGGTTCCACCTGTGTACCTTACTGACAGGGGCAACAGGTGCTGACTGAGGTTTCTTTTGGTGGATAAACTCCTGGCTAGGCTTGTAAGGGCCCCACTCCTATGATCTTATGATCCTATAAATACCAACATCTAATAATAAGTGCATATCCTGTGAAATTGACCTATACAATATGCTTTTATAAAAATAATAAAAAATTCCCATGAGAGGTGAATTTTGTCATCCATGTCAAGAGCACACAATAATGGATTACAGTGAGACACGATCATAACTCTTTGAAGTCCATGAAGTTGTATCGACTTCATGTAGTATCAAATTACAAAATAAGAGAAAAAGCACAAAGTATTTTATTGGCTTTTAAAGCTTGTAAAGCACTTAGGGAGTGCTGTAAGTGGATGAAAAAATCAGTGATGATTTTTGAATCATGTCCTAATTTAGTTAAATAAGTTACTTACAGGCTGACGACTGTAAAGTTCTGGAGACAAAACAAATATATGTGCCAAGATATTCAGGCATGCTTGAGAGCAAATCGGTGTCCCTTGCCTGAGACTCAACTGTAACAGCACTTGGAGGGGGTGTAAGAAATGTTACACACCTCTGAAAGCATTCTTGCGGTCAGGTCTCTTGCTACAGAAGCATGTAACAGATCAAGCCTTTTTCTGGTTTTGGAGTATAATCATGGTGCTCAGTGCACTACACATCTATTACACTGTCAAGATATAACAAAGTAGTACAACACTAGTGGAAAATGGTGAAAATGAAAATATGTACAGTAGTTATGGAGGTGTACATTAAAGATTGCTGAAACAGCAACAACGGCACACTAATGGTCGAAACAACCAGTCTTCACAAAGCTGGGCTTAGGTAAATAGGAAAAGATAGAATACAGTGAAGTGTCCAAGATTCCTAGGTCATGATGTCAGTCCTATCACAACTAAAAATATATGATTAAATGGAAAGGACAGACTATAGGCATCATAGTTTAGGTGAAACACACTGGCATCTACAGCAGTGTTAGTGTTATTATTATTAATAGTAGTAGTATTTTTAATTTTATTACTCTAGACTTAAAACTTTCTTTCAGTGATGGATTTGCTACAGGAAAACACTCCAAAGCTTACCAGCAGTAACAGTGAAATGAGTGTCACCAAATGTGTTCATTGTTTGTAGACTACTACCTTACTAACAACTGAAGACCTAAGGTCATGCTGGCTGGTCTTTCAAGCAATAATAGTGCAGACAGAGAGGCAATCAGACAATACAGAAGTTTATGAGAAAATGTAGGTAAATGGAACTTAGTTAATGGTCAAGTTATAATCACTGTGCAGAGTTTTCAGAGACAAATAATGATGGGTCTCACCATAGTATAGTACAGTACAGTATAGTACAGTATAGCATAGTATAGTATAATCCATGCTTGTTCAATATGCATACAACTTCAGTATTGTATTTGCTGTCCTTACTGTTGCATCTGTTATTTCACCACCATAGTAGTGTAAGCACCACCCTGAAGTTGCTCCTGAAAAGATGCGACTAGACTTGTGGGACTAACCCTGTCAACAAAGGATAGATAAATCTATAGTAAAACGTCTTACTCAGCTGTGAGTCTGCTCTACTTAATAGAGGATGAATGGAAGAAGACATCTAAGAAGATGTGGAAAATATAGGAGAGACTGAAGGATGTCTGATTGGATTAGGTGACAGAAATGCTATTACATTATATAATCTGCCAACTTTTTAATCAGCTCCAGTCACCATGTTATTTATATGCTCCTTGAATGTTACTTTATTTTCAATGATCCAGAAAAGAACCTGTAATAGAACTGAACTCCTAAATGGACAAAAGATCCAGGGAGGTTTTATGAAGATGTGACGTTAATTGGCTCTAAGAATAATGGATATTAGCAACAATTCAGCTGTAAATCTAATGCACTGAGTCGCAGTTAAAGTATGTGAAAGATAGAGTTCATCCTTGAAATAACAGCTGTAGGAGTAATAGCAGTAAATATAATACTGAAGTTGTATGCATACAGAACAAGCAGTGAATCTGTAGAGTGATTTAGTATGTCACTCAAAAATGTTATGAGCAGAAATGGTTTAATACTGATCCCTGAGTAACTCCTTCATTAACTACTTAAATCAGTTACATTTCTTGGTTATCTATAAAACAGCTAATATAAAAATAAACTTTTTCATTGACAAAAGATTTCTGATACACACATTTAATTAATTTTATTAAATACATTACAAATTAAAACCAGGATAAGAAAAAAAGGAAAAAAAAAACAGACTTTAATATTACATAACAAAGAATATTAATCACGTGGGATTCATTAACCTGCAGCAGTTTTTCAATTTAATTTTAAGATTGATTATTTTTTTATTTAAATATTTAAATTTCAATTGAATTCAATTTAATAGGTATGACATCAGTAAGTAATCTCCTAAAGAGTTAACCTTTGCCTGCCTCACTATCCCTTACCATATATCACTCCCTTACCTTTTACCATGTTTTCTTCATGTTACATTAAGCATCCCTTCAGATCTACACAGATATAACACCCAGATATGTTTAAAGAATAACTGCCATGCTGGTTTCTCTCCAATGTAGATCACCCTTCCACCCTTTAGTTCTCTTATTCCAAGAAGGAAGAATGGTCAGGATCTTAGCAACTTTTAATCATAAATAATATCTCACTCCACTTTGGCACTGCTCCAAAAGCCTTTTAACTTCTGTCATTCTCAGAAGAGATGCATGTCCCCCGTTTGTTCACACCTCTAACATCAGCCAACTCCTTTCTGCCATCCTGATTGAATTTGCAAATTTGTACCACTTACGTAACCACCATAAACTGATCCCAAACAACTGGTAGAATCTTAAGATGAGAAATTTCATCTTGCCACCCTTGACCATACTCTCTTTGAAAAAGCCACACTCTCCACTGTGCACTATCATTGTCTTGATTTTAACATAAATAATGCATATTTTCCTCATTTAAAATAACATAAATTCTACCATACTTCATATTTCAGACTTGCCAGGAACCACAGTATCATCACCTCAAAGTACATAAAGATGAACCTGATATATTTATCTGCCTAATATTTCTACGTTAAAAGGTAGCTGTAGCATGGCAGGGCGAATGCCAAAACCAATCTCTGTACTACAAACTTGCAAATAATCTCTCTTATAAAACAAAAAAAATGTTACGTGTTAATTAAAATTCATGCAGCTACAAAACGTGATTTTACTCAGGACCCTGAAAAAACACTCATGCCAGTGTCTCTAAACAAAAATGATGTTGCATACTATCCTGCAGGCCTTCTCATGTCAACCTAGAAGTAGCATACTCCATGCATGCTACAGGTGTCATTTTTTAAATCCTTGACATCTCTGATGTTAGAGCCTTAAAATATGTTGCAAAACTTTGTCCAGAAGATTCCCCAGCTTCTAACAAAGTCTAACTTATGCTGAAACTACTGGTCAGCCATGAAGCTTTTAAACAGTTGTAATGCATATGATGTATAATAGGACATAACTACCTTTGGTATCAAGTGATATGAGGAGTAGTCTATAAAGAAACACTGTTTACAGTAGTATGCATTATAGTGCACTAACTTGTACCAGCATGTCAAAAACTGAATAGAAGCAGCTGTACCCTGTAAGAATAAACATAAGACTAATCCCAAAAACAAACCTCCCTAGTGGAACCAAAGCCAATTAACAAGCTTTACAAAAAAAAAAGAAAAAGAGAAAATTATAACCAAAGGTCAGAATAATACCTCATAGGAGGATATATCCAGATTCTTTAAAATATATAAATAACTCAAACATTTTATTTAAACCCCCAAAGCCAAGTTTGGGGCAAAAATAGCCACCCAGACAAAGGGCAACCTATGTTCATAACCACAAGAGCTCAACACAAAAATGTGCTCAGCTGATTTTGAACAATACTACCTACCCCAAAGCTGAAGACATAGCAAACCTACTAGCTGATAAACTTAGGTCAAACTATACCTCTTTTTCATCCCCCCATTATCTCACAAGAAATTCTAGCCCCCCCCCCCCCAGGTCTCATGCAGGACCAAGGTGCTGTCAAAGGCCAGGAATACTGTATCAAAGGGCCCTGACAATATCCAAGGATGTATCTTAAATAGCATGAAGCACAATTTATCCACACTCTTTTAAAAATGCTGTTTAACATCAACCTCCACATGAGCTTTTGTGCCACATAAATGGAGGACAGCAACAATCATATCCCTGTACAAGTGAGGACCATCCACTGACCTGGATAATTACCAACCCATACATCTGACCAACTTCATTTGTAAGGCATGGAAAGATTAATCATGGAATTAATCAATAAGGACATAGGGAACCTCCAAACACTGGAACCATCCCAGTCTAGGCTCATCAAAGGTAATTCTTACTTACTCAACCTAATAGACTCTTTGAAAATATCACCAAAGCAATAGAAAAAGGCAAGATGGTGTTCAATACCCATCTAGACCTGTCTAAAGCTTTTAACACAATACCTTACTGAGGCATAATGAAGAAGTTTACTCAACTAGTTATAAATCCCTATGGGACCTAGTGTGTTGCCATCTAGCTCATCAGTAGGACTTAGGAGGTCAAGATAGGAGAAGCTACCTTCATAAAAAGACCTGTCATCACTGGAGTCCAACAGAGTCAAGGCTGGGACCTCTCCTGTTTGTCATCTATTTGGCTGAAGTAAAGGGAAACACCAAGGGTCTCTGGATGACAATATTTGTAGATGACTGAAAGTTAGGAGCAGTGATTAAAATCCCAAACTGACTCAACCATTCTGCAGGAAGGCCTTTGCAAACAAATAACTGTTACCTGAGGCATGGACTAAAACTCAATGTCAAAAAGGGCATTATTATATCCTTTGGGGAAATCCACTACCCAGGGAATTTATGACACTGACAATGCACCTGTAAGAGTTGATTCTGCAGTTTGGGATTTTGGAACATATATATGGACAGTGGCCTAACATTCAACTAGCATGTGTCCACAGCTGTAAGAAAGTCTGCCTATATTGCATAGCTTGTAAGCAAAGGGATAACTTCCAGGTCCAGGGATATCATTGTTTCCTTTTACTCTGTTCTCTTCAGGGCAATCATTGAGTATAATGCCCCCTTTGGCATGTGTCTGACCAGGCATATGCAACAACTTGAATGTCTAATGGGGGTCCTTCACAAAGAGAATACAGGGTCTAAAATGTATCTCCTACATAGACCACCTCAAAGCACTGTCACTACAATCTGTATCATACGGACTTCTTGGAGGGGGCTTATAAGGCCTCTCCTGATCAACTTCTGATGGACCTACTGCATATCCACTAGTCAAATGGTGTCAGAAATACTTGTTTCAGGGTTCTAAATCTCTTCTGCAACTTTAGTAAAATGGTTTGGAGAGACAGGTACATGTCTCACATATTGCCACTACTCAGAATTAGACTCCTCATCTATGTAAAGCCACATTTATCCTTGTCCCTATTCATGGGTAGCTTGGCTCTATGGACAAGAATGAGGAAATTTACCTCAGGATTGCCCCCCCCCCAGAACTTATGGACAGAGGCAACACTTAAATGCTATTTCCTAAAGTATAGTCCCTATAAATACTTAATATAATTACTTCTGAAGTAAGCACTATCTCACGCAGAACTAATCACTCTCGTATGGGTAGTATGTAAACATAGATCACTGAATTGAGAAAGAGTAATTTGCACTAATGGGATAATCAGCTAGGCTTAAAATGGCCTGCAATGCAAGTTAGCCTAATACTCATCTATGAAGCTATGAACATAACTAATTCCTTTAGAAATCTATGTAAAAATAGCCTTAGCTCAGCTGAGTAAAAAAAAATGTGACAAAGTGAAGATGATTTTGTACTACTTTCATACTGCATTAAAATGTTCTTCCAATGTTCAGTTTCTATTGGCTTGTATTTGTAAGTCTGAAAGAGTTGCAACTCAGAATTTGTCTGTTTATTTCATTTATTGTATTTAAGCCAAGTAAGTCTAGTGCAAAACAGTTTCCCTTTTGAACTGGAACTAGTGAGTTTTCTGCAGGGTGTGCTTGTCATTGACAAATGAGGTTTGGTAACAAATGATTTTGTCCTGGGATATCTTCAGATTGGGGTTAGATAAACATATTAGTAGGAGTAAAGAGGGTGGGGGGGGGCTTAAATGGGAAGGGTGGGATGATTGGGAGAAATGAGGTATAGATAGGGAGGGGCTTAAGCGGCTTATGCAAGTGTAACTGGGGAAGGAATCACATTTTGGTGTGAACTTGCTAAAGGGTATGCCCATGATGACCTGTAGGAAAGGTAGGCCTCTGGGTTTTGGTTGGTGACAGGTGGTCTGGATACTATAACATATAATAATTCTTTGTTGTGTTTTTTTTTTTTTTTTTTTTTTTAAGAAGTTGAGCAGAGGGTGTTGGGGCTGGGCTTGGCTTGGCTGTATGGTTTTCCCTTGTAGGCCTGTCCCCCCCTGGGCTACATGTTTCAGTGGCCTGGTTTTGGGGCACGGGCGTGACAAGATGTTTATCAGTGCACACTTCAGAGGCAAGAAAAGCTAGCTGGGCAAAAAGGGGGAGGGAGAAGAAAAAAAAAGTAAGAAAAGCAGTATTTACTCTGGTCTGACCTACTTAATAACCAGCTCTCTTCACACATTTCTGTTAATCCTATTTAAGGAATGAAAGTCGGTATAACAGTAAATTGTGGTGTACATGTATCACATGGCAAGCTCTGAGTCTTTAACTGCATTGTCTGCCTTGTCTAAACTGGTGGTTATGGTGTAGAGCATGCAGTGGTCCCTGTGCACTTCATGTCTGTGCGGTCTTTTGGTTGTGTGGGTGGGTGGTGAGATGGTTTGTCTGATGGAGTGCAGATGGGCTTGTGGCAGGTGACATATTGATGGCTGTTCACTGGATGGTGTTTGGTTGAGGCTGCCGGAGACTATTTGTTGGTCTGGCCTAGCAAGTTTCCAATTTGGAATTGGAATGCTGCAAACAGATTGATTTTGAAAGATTGATGGGGTTGGCCGGTGTGCACTGGGGAGATGTCGTGAATGGTCATGGTGGGTCTGCTTGGATGCGCCCTTATGCTGACTTTTGTTGGCTTTCAGATGGCGGTGGGGTGGTTTGGGTGTAGAGCTTGGTAGATCGGCCGGCAGTTCCCCTTGCCTTTGTGATCAGGATGAAAGCACTGCTGCTTGAGCTGTTTGATAATTTGTAATAAAAGGCATCTTTTGGGCAATGATTGTCTTTGGTGGGTTCTGCCTCATCTAATGGTGTAGATCCACTATTCATGGGTAGAAGAGTACTGGCTTTGTAGCAATCATGGTGGCACATGCGCATGGTGTGAATGGCAGCCCAGTGAGATCTGTCCTTTTAGTTTCTGGAGCTCACTAAATAGTAGGCAGATTTGCATATTTTATTTGACACTGAATTATAGGCAGTTACCTTGTTATTTCACTGATGACTGCATTGCCCTCTCCTTTTGTTTATACATGACAGCATAGTTTGCTGGTAGCATGACCGCTCATTTGCAGGTTGCTCATGTTTGGATATCTTACAAAAATATTGGGTTTTGTGGCAAATCTATGGAGCTGTTCATCCATGTGGAGCATCTACAATGTTTATTACAGTTTTGCTTGAAGAATGGCAGTATGTCTGTATTTGGGTGTAATCAGAATGGAGGAGCTTGAGTGATGAATGTCAAAGCACGGGTATGTTGTTCACCCATTGATCATGGGAGGACTTCTTCTTGGAAGGACTGTGGTTGTGGCTAGTGTGGTTTCCATTTTGTTTGCTTCACATGGTTTTCCTAGCTACTTTATAGCATGTGCTTTTGCTGTTGGATAGAAGAGTCCAGAGGGAATGAATGGTGAGAAAGAAAGGAGAGTTGTACTTATACTCCTTGGCAGTATGAGGTGAAGGGATGGCACTTGAGCTTGAGGGGTACAGATTTTGCCTAATTTTGGTCTGTTTTTCATGGAGATGAGGTTCTCCAGGGGAGTTGGTGGCAAATCGTTGAGGAGAGAGGTTGGAGGGTGTTGGCGGGTCTGTTTCTCATTCTGTTTGCACGGGGTCAATGCTGAGCTGTTCGTTTTGCTTGTACTTGATGTGTGGCTAGGTTTTAACAGGTACAATGAAGAGTTGTATTGTCGAGAGCAAGAGTTGGCTGTTTGGTTCATTAGGCTACATGTGATAGGCGACTTTGGGGAGGTGATTCTCCCAGTGAGGATTCCTTGGTGTTATAACTGGCTATGGCAGTACTGCTTGATAAATGGTCTGCTTTTGTCTTCGCTGATGTTATATTTTCCTGATGGTATTTCCTGACAGTTTAAATGGAGAATTTTGTTAAGAGTGGGCTGCCTTGGCTTAGAGGGACATGGTGGTCTTGTGACCTCTTGTAGTCCAATTGTACCTGCCAGTCTCGCAGTTGACAATTATGGTTTTCGCGGGCTTCCAGTTTGGGTCTGCATGTGTGAATCATCCAGAGGGTGGCCATAACATAAGGTGGAAAAGGCACAAAGATATGCGGTAGACAGTGAAATTTAAAGTAATAGATGCAAAATGATCATACAGATTAAGTGAAGTAAGTTGTTTCACTTCATAGGCAGTGCCACCCCTACATTATTGGGGAAGAAGCAGTGCTCATGTTAGACTCAGCAAAAACTTTGTTTCATTGCATCTTAACAGCCTCTTGGATCTGTGTGTTACGGGGAGCATTTTATGAAGAAGTTGGTAAATGGAATACTTACAAGGGCAAGTGACAATTCAGGTAAATGCCGCTGATTGGCTGTCTAAAAAAAAAAAAAGTTGCAGAATACTGGAAATTGTTAGTGATGAATTTCAAGTCTTCTGGCTCCATGGTGTCGCAGAATAAGGAGTTGACTGCAGCAGGCAACCCAGGGGAAGTACAGGCAAGGTCAGTTGAGATAGTGGAGAGGATGAGACTGAGCAGGTGATGTCAGCTCTCTCATACAGGGAAAGGTAGTGGCTCAACCTTTGAGAAAGGATAGCTGGTGTTGTGGCTGTAGATTGTTTAATTCTTTCATTGGTGGTTTAGTGTACTTCAGTTGAGGCCTGATTTGTGGTCTGGCAGTGTGAGGTGCTGTTCTGAATGTTTGTTATGGGATATTCATAGCTCTGTGGTAATTTCTGGACCATATTGTCTGGTTTCCTTTTAGTGCTTCAGGTTGCTTTCTTATTGCATTGTGGCTGGCTGCAATCAGTTCAAGGCTGAAAGCAGGAAATGGCAAACATTTGTGTTGGGACTTCATTCCCATACATAGTTGGGGCTACAAGGGGGTGGTTGCATGTGCAGTTTTGAAGTTTGTGGCATGAAGGAGTGAGAAGGCAGATGAGGGATTTCAGTGGCCAGTATTAGCACCGTGACATTGGAGGGGTTGCTGGCCTAATGTATTAAGACGGGCGTTATTGGTTGCTTGCTACATATGCCAGGTGCTGCAGGTGCAGGATTTTGTTACTACCTAGTTGTGGGCCTTTGTCTCTCCCACAATCCTTTGGCAGTTGTTGTGGGAATCTTTGCAGACTGATTTTAGCAATAGCAATAGTTGGTAGATTAGACCTCGTAAGCTATGCTGCATCCTTTGTTACAGTTTGACTGACCAAATGTTCTTGGAGGTGAATCAGTTGTTACCATGGTGGTTGAGTATATGACTGGTAAATCCATAATTGGGTGGAGGGAGACTGTTATCTATAAGCTTTGCAGTTTTCATGACTGCAAGGTGCTTAATTTGTTTACTTTTGCAGATGGAGGTACAGAATTTCTGGCAGAGATGGTGAAGGACACAGTTGTACCAGCTGGTGGGCCTAACGGAAGTGGATGGGACAGAGGATGCTGCTGTTGGAGGTTCTGCTCATCGGTTGGAAAGCAGTGAGGTTGCAGGTAATGACATGATTCCAGGTGCTCATTTAGGCAAGTAAGTTTGTATGGTTTGAGATTACTGTGGCATCAGGTACTCTCGAGGAAAAGTAGAGGCATGGTATAGCAGGTGTTTAGTTAGCATTAAAGGGAATTTTGGGGTAGAACCTAGGTGGGATGGATTTAACAGCTGAGGTTGGGTTGGTTTTGGGGATCGGCAGGTAGCGTGGTAGCTATTGATGATGTTACATACTAGGTAGGGTTTAGAAGGAGTACCAAAAGAACCATTTCTTTATGCTTGAAGGAATTTGGTAGGTAGGGTTGCTGGAATCATTGCAGGTATGATGGTGCTTTTGGTATATTGTGGGAGCAGGGTGCTTTGTTTACATTGGTGATAGAGGGTTTAAGCAATGCATGTTTTGGAGTTTTCAGAAGTTGGCCATATTCTATTTCTTTCAGTTGGGACTAGGGTTTAGCCAGGAGGGGCTTTAAGAGGTACTGATTTGGGGAGGTGTGTAAGGTTATGCAAGTGTTAGATGTTTCTAGCAATCACCACCTTAATCAGGAGCAGAGTATTGTGCTATCGGGAATTTGGTTGATTTTCAGTGGTTTGATGGGTCGGCTTGGGTTGAGTGGGTAGAGGGATAAATGTTGAATACTGTAAGAGGGGTTTTCTGTAATGATGGGGTTGCAGATTCGAGTTCAAGAGGTTATAGTTTTTGTGGCAATTGTTGTGGCTATAGGTTGTCATTCCTGAAAGGTTTTGGGGGCAGTGAAGGTGAAGACGACTTTAGGTGCTGCACTTGTATAGGATTGTTGGAGGAGGGCTGGATGGCTCTTGAACGATTATTATATAAGGTGTTGTTAGGGGTTAGTTGCTTAAATGCTATGATGGCCAATTAAAACAATTTAGGTTAAAATGCACATTTGGTGTGGTGTCATGATTGTTATTGCACTGATTTAATGGGATTTCATTTGGTTCTTACATTCGTTTGGGGGTAAAGTGGGGATGCAAGATGGCATGAAGGTAGGCAGTTGCCGATGAATAGTTTTTTGGTGGTGGGCTTAGGGTTGGGTTGTCCAACTGGCTGGTAATGTCTTTTTAATCTTTCCAAGGCTTCCATTGGTCATGAGGTTTGGATTATTTGGTTTATGTGTAGTGGTTATGCTGGGCTATGAGTTTATGGTTGGTTACCTTAGCATAAGAAAAGGATCAGTTGTTTGTTTTCAATTGTTTGAGTAACTGGCTATTTTGTTAGTTATCTGATGGTTTTTCGGTGGTGATGACTTGGATCCATTTTGGTTAGGGAGGATGGGGTACACCGAATGATGTTTGGCATAAGAACTTAATGGTGGTTAGTTTGCTGAAAGTTTATCAGAGAGAGGGGGAACAGCCTTGTTAGGCTGGTGGGTGGGAAGAGGGACAGGCATGCCCTCTTCTGTTCCCTCTCTGGTTTTTGGATGGTCATTCCAATGAATTGGGAAAGGAAAGTGAGTATTTGAAGGTGGATCGATAAATAAGCAAGCAGGGTAAGGACACAGCTTATTTGGTTGGATGCTAATTCAATAAGTGGTAAATGAAGTGAGTAGTGGAACGCTGCTTCATAAGTAAAATAGGTGGGATGTGTAATTTAATCAATGGTAAATGAAGTGAGTAGTGAGACGCTGCTTCACAAGTAAGCGAGTTTTTATTTATTTGTTTATTATTTATTTATTTGTAGTTTGTTAACCGGGAAAGTCCATTGGGCCATATTGAGCCCTTTTTCAATGGAGGCCCAGGAAGAAAAGCTCCAAGTACATTCATAAGTATTTTATCAGTTAATGCAAGAAAGTATATACAAAGTTTGAGCAGTTAGCACAAGAAATACAAATAATATTGGCAGTTTATACAATTATAGGAGAAGAAGCTCTGTGTACAATACAATATTTGTTGGCAGTTAATACATATATTTTACCAGTTAATACAAGAAAGTTTATACAAAATATGAGCAGTTAGTTCAAAAAACAAATAATATTGGCAGTTTATACAATTATAGGAGAGAAAGCTCCATGTACACTACAATATTTGTTGGTAGTTAATATGAGAGAGCTGCAAAATACATTCACATTTACTGGCAGTTAATACAATGGAGAATAACTGTGAGAAAGGAAATAGGAGGAGTTTAGGAGGGGTGTGAGCAGGAACATTCCCAGGTCGAGTATAGATAAGAGTGTAGAAGGGACTTAATTATGAAAATTTAATATAGGTTGTCAAATGTCATTCGGTGTGATGTATTTATTGAAGGGGACCGGGACAATATGACTTCAGCTACTAGGCAGTGATCATTTTGCAGTGCAAGTCTGACCCTCCCACATAATTACATAACATGGCCCATGTGCTGTTGGCAGACCTTTCAGCCCTGTGATGTGCTTTGCTATGTTCATCAGTAAGAGTTGCTTTCTTGATAGCGAATTGGAGGCTGTTTCTTGTAATAGATGAAAAGAACAGGACGATCTGGAATATTAATTGGTTACTTCTCTGGCCGGCCATTGATCTTGAACCATTAGACAGTTATTACTTGGTATGAAGGATAACATTACAGCAAATCAAGTGGATTTGTATTAAGTAACACAATGCCTAGTATCATTTCATGAAAATGAAGTGTTTAATATTTTTTTTTTATGCTATAATCCATAAATATAAAACACGGCATTTTCTTGTTATGAAAGTAAGCAGGAAAGTACAAAAATGGATTTTGTTTACTTATTTTAGAGTAGGTGACAGACTGCACTTCTTTCTGCTGGGATTTTAAATGAAAGGTTGAAATCAGCCTTAAATTACATGTTTCAATCTCAAAATATGATATGTATTCATGCTGCTTTCCTGTACATAACATCTCTAGAAAATTGTTAATATCTTAATTCAAGTAACAGAGTAAGGCTCGTCACGTTTCAACTTTGTCCATAATGAAGTTTCGGCATCCTAGCTTCCACTTGCAACTTTATGCATATTTATGAAATTCCATCATTTCTGCATCATTTCCATCATTTCTGCAGTAGATTTGTTTGTATTTACAATTTTTTAATGCTTGACTTCTAACATATGTAATCTGGACTTTTGAATGTATAAAACAAGTACCCCCAAAGACAATGGATTTATGTGGTTTTGTATGACTCAAATGTTTTGCTGCTCTAGATGCTATGATATGGGATTTCAGTAAGTGGGCAAAAACCACGTCTTAGCTTAATCCTGTCCTGATTCAGGTTTTTTCATGTGTGTGTGTGTGTGTGTGTGTGTGTGTGTGTGTGTGTGTGTGTGTGTGTGTGTGTGTGTGTGTAATACATGACATCAGCATGTTATGATGATCACCATCAGCAGCAAAAGATGAAGTGTCCTTGATGTACTTTATTTTGGTTGCTGTAATGTCACTATTACTGGATCCTCTGCACATACTATACATAGTGGTATAAGGGACTGTAACCCTTTTACCTGGACATAAGGCTATACTGTAGCATTATGCATTGATTGCAGACCCAGATCTTGCATAAAGATACCCTGGCAGCTGCCTGGACACCTGCATTACATGGGAGCTACATCACTGTTGCCAGTTACATTATCACATCATCAGTTTCAAAAAGCTTTCTGTGGCTGCTATATGACTTACTAACAGGCATTCCTCATAAAGAGAATACAGGGTCTAAACCTTCCTAGATTCCAAGACTGTGTATGAGTAACTGAAGAATAAAATGTATTAACTGTCAGCAGGTCAGTAAATGTTTCAGTATATCTTTATAGCTTTATTTATGCATGTATATATGCATGTCTGTCTGTATGTATGTTTGAATATATTATAGTGGATGCTGTTCCAACTGTTTCTTTTCTTTCTTTTTTTTTTTTTTTTGGTTATCTTAGATCTGATCATGTCATTTGCATCAGATGTTGTTTGGTTGGCTGCACCCTCAGTGAGGAGGGCAGTAACAGATGAGTAAGGAAGAAAGCTGAATAAGCAACATGGAATGATGGAACAACAATTTTGCTCTATTTTGTTACTAAACAGGTAAGAATAAAAAACACAAACGAAACAATTACCTTTTCTTAGTGAAGATGAGGAAATGTTGGCATTTGGAGGTGCAGTGTTCTGTCCGTGTATATAGTCTACCTTAATTAGACACTGTAGCACATATGTCTGCATAAACTTTTGTTTATTAAACAAACACTTGAACATGTGTTTTACCCCACTTTTTTAAATCTGTTTTGACACTTCTACTTGCTATCTGTCTAATCCTGCTGTTTGTTTAGTGTTCCTTGAGACAGCACTAGATGACTTAAATATGATCATTTGCTTACCCTGCAATTTAGCAAAGAAGCATTTAGAGAAACTCATCTTCTGATACAGGATAAAGGCAGCCAGGGCTTCAAACAAATCCTCTCCAGCTGTGCTAATTGGGAGTCTCCATTTCAGAGCCAAAGTAAAGGTGCATAAAGAAGTGCCTTTCATTACTATGTTTCAAAAGTTTCCAAGTTTTGACATGGAAATATGGCCCCCCAAAACCTCATCAAGTAAGGCAGGTGACCCCTGAATTGTATGGTAAGTGATCTCTGAGCCAAAAAGATTGGACAGCCATGGTATTAGCCAAACAAAAACAAATATCTTGTGAATAGTAAAAACCAACAATAAACAGCCCATGCTATTAAAAAGTATTAAAAGATACAAAAAAAGTACAATCTACAATGTTATAAGTAAGAATGATTTCTATGCATTCACAATAATCAGTACATTCACACTTTTTACATATATGATGTAATATGTTGTAAAACATGCAAACCTAGAATTATATTTTCTGTATGAAGGTTTTCCAACTTTTCGTATCAGGGCATTTTTGTACAGCAAGACATAAGCTTTCATATGACAGCAATGAATTATCCCTGGAGTATTTACTGGGATAGGGAAAGATTGCAAATCTTCCTAACCGCAAGCAAACAAATAATGTATTCTGCAGGGTTGTGATGTCATCTGTCTCATAGTGAAATGGGCTTATATTTTGCATCTCTGTGCCACTCTTGTTTTTTTGTTTTTTTTTAACTTGTGGTTCTGAATAAATCAAACACTGGAACCAGCTAAGAGTATCCAACAGTCCTTGCAAGTAATGCAAAGTGCACAGGACAATGATAGCGAAAGAACCACCAGGTAAAACAGCTCCAAGACCAAGGTTTATTAAAGCGCTTTTCGTTTGCCAAGTAAGCAGACTTCTTCAGAATAATTTACACACAACCACAATGCAGTATTTAAGACATTAGTTAATTGTCAATTAAACTCAATAAATATTAATTAAGGTTAGTAAAGGTGGAACTACCTTCAAACCTTGTATATATGTGTGTTCTTACAAAATTTATACACACAGAAATTTTCCTAATCTTTTTAAATCTTTTTAAATGTACATACGAAATAACCACGGACTTTAAGTAATTACAAATCTATTAAAAAATAAGATCTATTTAAAATACATGAAGAACTCTAAAAAGGAAATTAAATAAGTCAGAAATAACTCCGTTTGTTGTTCCTTACCAAAATGGATAGATAATAATAATAATAATAAAAGATACAATAACAATAGTAGTTATTTTAAAACAAATGAATGTTCCAATGCCGCAATAATACTGCAAACAGCATATCATGAAACTTAAAAATATTTAAAAGTATGTAAGTATGCCTACCTTTTAAGGCTCAAAATACTTAATATACATGAAATGGAACATGCTTCATTAAGACCTGGGTAATGGTAAGTGGTTCTGAATGTTGGTATCCCACAAATCTACTGGAGGTGGTAAGAGTTATGCAATTAGATGTATAGAGTTTATGGTCATTAGCTGTCCAGATTATCTACATTTCAAAAGCCTTTATCCCAATTTTTGATGTCTATAGATTGAGAGGTATGGGTTGCATGGAAGAAATTGGAGGTGAACTTCATATTAACAGGTTTAAGAGAGGGGGGTAGAGAACTATGCTCCCCTGCATTTGACTTTTCTGAGTGGCTGCCACTACTGTGTTCCATCACCATGAAGATGCAAATTACACCTTAAGGACATCGTGTTTCAGATATATGGATTGTGAATGTCTATGACTTTTTACTTTTTTTCAAGTCTTTGTGGATTCATTCAGGCCAATAAAGCCAAACCCCACCAGCAGTGGGCATGCATGTTTCTGCTTTCTTATGCATGAGCTTCAAAACACAGGCTATTGAGGACAGCATTTCAAAAGTCACTCTACCAAAAAAAAAAAAAAAAAATCAAAAGGAAAACAAACTATTTTCTTTTGTGATCTGTTAACCAAAACCTACCACTAAATTCATACATACTTTGTATAAACAGCGGTAGTGTTATGGAAATTTTTGTTTCCACAGGTAAGGTGCAGGGTTATTGTTGGAGGCAGGGACAAGCTAAGGGTTAGGATTACCATGCATTAGCTTGGGAATGTAGAGGACCACCCTGCCCAACCTTACTAATGTGTGCTAACACTAACTATAACCATGATCCTGCCCTTAACCCCAAACCTAAACCTTACCTAATTAAAACTCTTTCTGTATTGTTGCCATTGCAGAAGATATTCAGACACACATCACATCGAGCAGTAAAAAGGCACAGTACTAAATCTATCCCCTTACCTAACCCATACTTTAAGCCCACCATGCAAATGCTTGCACACACACACACACAGACACACACACACACACACACACACACACACACACACACACACACACACACACACACACACACACACACACACACACACACACACACACACACACACACACACACACACACACACACACACAGTCTGTCCCACCCCAATACTGAACGTTTTGGAATTAAAATCACAAAACCACATTTATTTTCCCTGCACTTACTCAGTCTTCTTTATTTCGCCATCTGCAATACTTTTGATGAATTTTCTAAGCACTTAAGAGTAAAGAAAACCCAAACATATATATATTTATTTAACTGTCTATCTATCTATAGAGAGAGAGGGGAGAGCATTCTTAACAGTTGGTGACAGTAAGCAATATATGTATATATATATATATATATATATATATACACACATATATATATATATGTATTATCTGTGTGTGTATATATATATATATATATATATATATATATATATATATATATATATATATATGCAGCATTATTGAAATAAAGTGACTCAACAGAATAGAACACACTTTAAAGTGTGAGTATAAAGAAAAATAATGCAAGTAATACATTGTCCAGATTCTTATTTCTAACTCATATTTTGTGCCTATCTCTCATAAAATGTGTGGTTCTCTGTCATATTATTGTGGAATAAAGTCACTAAAAATGACATAACATCTGTGTTCCAGACTTCATGTCCTTCAAAAAATGCTTGCTAATGCAAAGCCTGCTATTTTAGCAATTTTCCAAGTTTATAACAGCAATATTTCAAATGTGTTCCTATTTTCCATTTGTCCCCTCATTATCTTAGGCTTTGTCCAGATTTCTTGTAATAAGAGGGTGAGAGGAGCAATGTAATGTGGCTGTCAATGAAAAGTAGTTACAAAGTGGGTATACTCATGCTTGGTAGACATACTATAACAAAGGCACCATAAACAGCACAGCATATATTGCACATTACAGTCTCATTACATGCCTGCTAAGGTTATAAAGTGAATGCAATGCTACATACTAAGATCATGTTCATGAAGGCTGTCCTAGTTAAGCACTATTATGACCATGCAAGCAGTCGGGAAATCCTCTGCTGTTGACAGATCACGGTTGTACAAATATTTAGTTACAGATTAGAATGACAACAATTACTGACCTGAGACCTGTTTTTTTTTTTTAGTGTGGAAAGGAAACATACCAGCAGAAGTAGAAAATCATTTTCTGTTGCTTTCTTTTTTTCTTGGTGAAAATCTCTAGGCAAGTTAGAGCAGAAACTAGACAGGCATTGGTTGCCTTAAGGCAGAGTCCGACAAATGTCTGTAGCATGCAGTGCAGATGTACTGTGGGCATATACATCCTGCCTATGAACAGTGCTTTTGGGTGGTGAAGGTGTAGAATAGCAAGGATTACATTTTCCAGTGTTGCCTGAAGAAATCTATTTCTCTTTGCAAGTGTTTGGAAGCACTGAGTTTTGAGCCAGGAGCAACTGAAAGTTGGAGTTCATTTTGAGGTAATTACTATGCCTGATTCAATTCTCTCCCTGCTGGTGGTGATGCATGACTGAAGGACATTCCCTTGCCAACAGGGCAGCCTTTATTTCTGCAGCACAGGTCTTGGTGACAACCTCCTTCAGTCAACCTCCTGCCATGTGTTTTCTGTAACAAGTCTGACTCTTCATTCTTTTCTTCTTTGACCTTTAGGTGCTGCTGTGCTGAGTCCAGCTTTTGGAGAATTTTCTCTTTATTACGCAGTGAGTATCAAGCAATTTCTTTCCTGCAATACTGCATTAATGCTAAAATACCCTTCTCAAGCCCCCCTCCCACATGCTACATATCCATTTACTATACATGAACTATTTTATTGATGATAGCTGTTTCAAGTATAATTTCTAAGCACGTATTTTCTTTACTGCCATCTATGAAACATTTCATATTACAGTCAAAAAATAAAATGCAGAATTCTCTGTAATTTACAAGTAAAACACAAATTCAGAAGAAGTGATATGATCCCTAAGATGATGCACTGATCCAGAAGGACTAATTTCAGATAGCCCAATATGTTGTGTAAAGTGAACGTTTATAATACACAGCAAGATAATATACAGCAAAACCAACTTATCTACAGCAATCATCAGGCATTGAACATACAAAAAGCAGTTGTACATACATTATTTTGAAAATAAATGGTAAAAAAGTAAGGAGCCTCTTCTCTAAACCCCCTATTACTGGGGGGGTGAAAACACTATGAACCATTGTGTCTCTTTAGTCAGTCTGATCCTGCCATTTCTGGTTACTGAATCCATCCATCCATCCATCCATCCACAGTCCCTTCTTCTCATTTTTGCACATGGATTTGGGGTTTGGATTATTACATCAACATTGGCAATCATCCATAGCCAATATTCACACTGCCAGGTAGCTAGCCCTGCTCATAGGTTCATAGGTGTTTACTAGGCTAATGACCACAAGGGCCTTTTTAAGCTTAGCCATGCATCCAAAATCTCTAACAAGTTCTGATACCCTTGATAAGTGTAACCATGGGCCTGGGAGATGAACCATCTACAGGTTACCTGTGCCCATTAGATACACAGGTGCCAAACCAGGGATGAATTTCCAGTTTCCCATCCAATTGTCCAAGTTGCACTTGATTTGGATTAGGGAGGAACTCTGCTTCATATGGATGGGGAGCCTGTTCCTTAAATGGGGTATTCTCTGGAATACATACCTATCTCTCCAGCAGGTCCTAGTTATATCACAGGCAAGGTTTAAGTCTATAGAATGGGTAATTCTGGTGCTGTTTGTTTTGTGGATATGCAGGAGGTCCATCAGAATGGGGTCTGACAATGTACTGTATGCCAGGATAGATCTCCCCTCAAAAGCCTGTAGGAGACAGAATGCAGGTATAGGGCCTTGAGGTGGTCTGCAAAGAACATTGTACCCCCCCCTGTATTTTTTTAATGAAGAACCTCTGTGGACATTCCAATTGTTGGATATGCCTAGTTAGGAACATACCAAAGGGGGCATTGCACTCAATGACAGGTCTGAAGAATGCTGAATACAGTGGAACAATAACTTCTTTGGACATAGATGCCATAGCTTTGTTTATAAGTTGCACAGCATAGAAAGATTTCCTCACCACTGTAGACACATGATGGTAAAAGGCTAGATTACTATCTATGTATGTCCCTAATTCCCTGACTACTGGGTGAAATCTAAGGGGTGTGTTGTCAATATGATAATTACCAAGGATGGATGACCTCCAAAAGGATACTATTATGCAATTCTTGGCATTTAGTTTTAGCCCATGGCTCTGACACCAGTTGTTTGTCTGTGTCAGCCCCTCCTGGAGAACATTTGTGTCAGTGTGAGATTGAATGATGGCTCCTAATTTGCAGTCATCTGTAAATTTAGCCAGCCACAGACCACTGACATTGGCCTTCACTTCTGAGAAGTAAATGCCAAAAAGGAGTGGTCCAAGGACTGATCCCTAAGGGACTCCACTTGTGGCTAGCTTCTTTATAGAGGTGGACTCCCCAGTTCTAAATTCCTGGGTCCTGTCTATGAGCCAGTTGCTGTAATAGTTTTTCCATACCACACACACTACAAAATATCTTCCCATTACTAACTACTATTTACTAAAATGGGTGAAGGATAAGACTGCATAGTAGCCTTTACAGTTGTGGATAAGCAAGCAATAATGCCCAACAGGATGCGTGTTTCTGTGTAAATAACGCCTGTGGAGTCAGGCCTCTACACCCATGGAAGGATGCTACTTGCACAGTAACAAACACCCTGGAGGGCATTATTGCAATTAGAGAATGGGTTGTCTGTAAAATTGTTTTACTTGCTTAATTTTTTTTATTACTGTATATTTTATATATATTTTGATGTAAAATAGTTCCTCTACCCAAAGTTTAATACTTGCTGTAATTTATGTACACGGTGTTGGAGGAAGTATCTTACATCCAAAATATAACCTGTTAAAAATATCCATATATTTGTTTTTTGTTTTATGTTTTGGTCCCTTACTCCTAAAATGTGAGAATTGCTTCCAGTCATTGGGGATTGAAGTCACTAAATAATGGCATATATTTGAGTTTCAGACCTTATTTCCTTCAGAAAATTCACGCTGATACAAATCCTATTATTTAAGCAAGTTTCTAATTTTATAAGAGCAATATTTAAAATCTGTTCCTACTTTTGAGCCTTTGCTCCCAGTTACTTTAGGCTCCATCTAGATTTTTTGAGCCAAGATGTGGAGAGGTATGCAAACCTCTTTATTGTTACTGGCAGTGGTCACTCGCTCTTGCTCTCTCTCTCTCTCTCTCTCTCTCTCTCTCACACACACACACACACACACACACACACACACACACACACACACACACACACACACACACACACACACACACACTTGTGCTTCAGAAAATGCATGCTCACACAAACCCTATCATTACAGAAACTTTGCCAATATTTAAAATCTGTCACTATTTTGAGCCTTTGTCCTCCCTTTACTTTAGGCTTTATGGCTATCTCATATGTCTCAACCTCTTAGTATAAGAAATCTAGGCAAAGCCATTCATAATGGTGGAAGAAAAGTCCAAAAATAGGGACAGATTTTAAATATTGCTCCTATAATCTTAGAAAGTTGCTAAAATAACAGGGTTTATGTTAACATGCATTTTATGAAGGATTTGAAGTCCAAAACTCAAACGTATGCCATTATTTTATGAGTTTAATCTACAGATCATCCCAGTGGTTTGCCATAAAACCACAAAATTTTATGAGGAACAGACCAAAAATATAAGTTGAGAGGTATCATACACACACACACACACACACACACACACACACACACACACACACACACACACACACACACACACACACACACACACACACTCAAACTTCTGCTTTCATGCACACAAACGTACATACAGAAACATAAACACATACACACACGTGCACTTTTTTTATGTTTCATCTACTTTCTCACTCACTAAACAACAGAAGCACTGCTTAGCGAGTGTACAATAACGGCTCGATCAGTCTCGCTCTCCCTCTCATATACACATATACTCACACACGCAGACATAAACACACATACAAACTTTTTTACTTTTCTTTCACTTTTTTCATTTTTTATTTTACACTTGCTAAACAGCAAATGCACTGCTTAGTGAGTGTAAAATAATGCTGGCCATTACCTTTCTTACAGTCCGAACTCTACTGCAGCTTGTTAGTTGTATATTAACAACCTGCTGGATAATTTTCATTCTCCAATCAGGGTGCCAGTGTAGTGGTTGCCCATTCTCTAAAAGTGGTGAGAGAATGTAAGTTGGTATTGGAAGGCCCTTCAGGAAAAAAAAAAAATCTATTGAAGATCTTCATGGGGGAGGGGGTCTGCCAACACACTGTATATTTTACAGGTGAAGTAAAAGCAGGTTAGAGCACAGAACGCAGTATTGTAAGACCTCTCAAGGTAGAAAGACATGACAGGTGTTATCTAATAGGGGATAGTCCTAGTTCCAGCCCTATTAAAGCTGTTTATTATTACACTCAGACAGAGCATGGAAAACTAAATAAATCTCTTTGCAGATGGCACTAAATGTGGGATGCATGCTAACCAAAAACACTTTAAGTCTAGCAAGGGATTTGAACATGCTAAAAGCTTGGTGTAGGAGGCAAAAGCTCTGCTTCGACCTCCCTATATAAAATGTGATTACCCTTTGCACTTGGGTAGAGTCAGTCTCTGAAACTCTGAGGAGAAAGACTTTAATTATTGGAAAAGGCATGAAATAACAGACATTCTTCAAACGGGAAAAGAAGGGGTAGAGTGCCGTGCTGTGATGGAGGCAAGGCAGAATATTTAGATGTGCGGATCAGCAGCTAGAACAAAGGAGGAAGCTAACAAGAAGGGGCTGAAAGGGAACTAGATGCTCGTAGAGAGTATAAAGCACACAGACCAAATGGTCTACCTCCCAGAGTCTTCAAAAATCTGGTCAGTGTGTTGGCAGAACCCCCCCCCCAAAGATCTTCAACAGATTACTTACTAATGCAGAAGTACTTGAGAACTGGAAGACAGTAAAGGCAGCTATGCACATACAGGGAAGAAAATGTCATGAAAGAAATCCCAAAAAGAAGACTGGCAGCATTTTTAGAGGACATCAATCTCCAGAAGAGAAACTAAAATTGGTTCACATAGCTAGATGTTAGTCAAACTTGAAAATGTTTGACAACTGAGGTACAATGAAGGTGAAACAGTGTAGCAGGACACATGGTCTACCTGACTTTTAGCATAGTCTTTGATGTGATCTCCGAAACAGATGATAGGAAACTAAAGGAGATGATGGTAGGGCTAAGAGTGAGGAAATGGATTACAGCATGGTTGATTGATAAGACACAGAAGGTTGAGGTGAGAGAAATCTTCTTCTCTTTTGGCTGTTCCCATTAGGGGTCCCCACAGCAGATCATCTGTTTCCATTTCTTCCTGTCCTTTGCATATTGCTCTGTCACACCAACTGCCTGCATGTCCTCTCTCACCGCATCCATAAACCTTATCTTAGGCCTTCCTCTTTTCCTCTTACCTGGCAGCTCCATCCTTAGCATCCTTTTCCCAATATACCCATCATCCCTCCTCAGCACATGTCCAAACCAATGCAATCTCACCTCTCTGACTTTGTCTCCAAACCGTCCAACCTGAGCTGACCCTCTAATATAATGATTCCTAATCCAGTTCATCCTTGTCACACCCAGTGCAAATCTTAACATCTTTAACTTTGCCACTTCCAGCTCTGACTCCTGCCTTTATGTCAATGCCACCATCTCCAACCCATGCAACATAGCTGATCTCACTACCCTCTTGTGGACCTTCCCTTTCACTCTTACTGGTACCCGTCTGTCACAAATCACTCCTGACACTCTTTTCCACCCATTCCACCCTGCCTGTACTTTCTTCTTCACCTCTCTTCCACATTCACCATTACTCTGAACTGTTGATCCCAAGTACTTAAACTCATCCACCTTCACCCAACTCTACTCCCTGCATCCTCACCATTTCTCTGTCCTCCCTCTCATTCACACACACACATATTCTGTCTTAGTCCTGCTGACCTTCATTCCTCTCCTCTCTAGAACATATCTCCATCTCTCCAGGGTCTCCTCAACCTGGTCCCTACTATGGATCACAATGTCATCTGCAAACATCATAGTCCATGGGGCCTTCTGTCCGATCTCGTCTGTCAACCTGTCCATCACCATTGCAAATAAGAAAGGGCTCAGAGCTGATCCTTGATGTAATCCCACCTCCACCTTAAATGGATCTGTCACTCCCACTGCAGACTTCTCCACTGTCACACTATCCTCATACATATCCTGTACCACTCTTGCATACTTCTCTGCCACTCCTGACTTCCTCATACAATACCATAACTCCTCTCTAGGCACCCTATCATATGCTTTCTCCAAGTCCACAAAGACACAATGCAACTCCTTCTGACCTTCCCTATATTTCTCCATCAACAGTCTCAGAGCAAACATTGTATCTGTAGTGCTCTTTCCCAGCATGAAACTATACTGCTGATCACTAATCATCACCATGAGATGAGAGGAATGGTATCAGGAATTAGGAAAGTAATCTGTTGAGTAGTGTAGAGTCTGTCCTGCAATGAATGTTCTTCAGAGTGTTTGTCTCAGACATATCTGAGTGAACAGAGAACAGTATCTGCTTCTTTGATGATAACACAAAGATAGACTCAGTGAAACATTGAGGGAAAAGTCTAAAGTAGGCTGTGGAAAGGATGGGCATGTGGTCTGAAATGTGACAACTGAAGTTCATTGAAGAGAAATCCAAAATACATCAGTTTTGTTACAAAACCCAAATGTGAAGCATCAGCTGGGAGAGTGGAACTAATGGTTGAGGAGTAAGAAAAAGATCTTGAGGTAATGACTACATCTGGAATGTTCCATCAAGAGCAGGATAAGAAGGCAGTGGCAGCAGAAAACCATGTGCCTTGGTGAATCATCATGGAGAAAACTCCAGACGTAAAGGAGTAATAAACTTTACATATTCAGGAATATCTAAGGTGGTATAATAGTTGGTAACTTAAATATACCAAGATTAAAATAGGGTGACATTTGACAAATCCATTAGAGTAAATAAACTTTTTAGCATATTTTATGGAAAGCAATTTAAGATGAGTAATAGATTTACCAAAAAGGACTGTGGGACATCTTGAAGACTCTGTGTTATCATGAGCATATTACCTCTGATGGCTACAAATTGTTTCCCCTGTATCACTGGAAGTGATCACTTTGTCAGCTTGGCAACTCTGTATTTCTCAGTCATTTCCCACATAAATGCCACTAGAAAAGCTAAATAAAAGGCAGTTACACATTACACACAAAAAAGCAAACAAAAAGAATATTTAATTAGTATTCCATGAAAGATAATCTTTAAAGATAAAGATATAAATGGGATGTGCAAAGAATTGAAACATTGCATTTTTAGGTTTGCAGTACAAATGAAATTTCCACCTGCTGGTAAGAAGCATTTTACTTTTTCTGACAACTTAGGTCAATGAAAAAGAGGCTTGATGAAGTGAACAAATACACGATTCATGAAGATGAGACAGGATAGACGTCAGTATTTTGAAATCTAAAATAGACTATCTTAACAATAAAATTAACTTATTACATCAGAGTGATCCCTCCAGGTGCATCTGCAGTTAACTCTTACTGATGCCTCTAGACGTCAGATATTGCTTGTTCATATTTGCATCAATAATTTCAAAACCATGCTATGTACAAGGTTTTATATATTTCATCTTAAAGCTTATGCAATGGCGAACTCAACTGCATTAATATTTGACCTCTATCTAGTGCAGGTAAATAGATATCAACTGTTATTTTTAGGATATTAATTTATATAGTTATAATTTTCACATTTTTCTAAATAGCTCAACAGCCAAGTAACACAGACAGATCTTCTTAGCCTCATATGAAGGCTCTCAGCTAGATGAATAAAATGTTGCTGACAGTATGTGTGTAAGTTGAGTGTTGCTGAGATATTGTAAGTTGTTTACAAAATATTACAACACAATAGTTACTGTGTTTACTGTGATTTATAAAATTAAGTTTAAGACTTAGAACCTAAAGAATACTACCACTATAAAAATAGTTTGTGCTGTACAGTTTTCCATTTATACTTCTTTCATAACCACAATGGTTCCAGAGATATGAATATATGTTTGAAATGTGGACATAATCTGATTCTGTTAAAAGGCTTAGTCTCCGCCCATTGGAAGTTAGGGTGCAAACTTCCTGAGCTCCATTGGAGTGATTGAGTTAAGATTAATATAAAAAAATGAACAAATGATTTATGAAGAGAATCTATTGAAAATTATAGACAGACAAGGGGCTGGATTCCATAAAGTTCACAGAAGTTATTTGCAGATAGCGCAGCATGAATGATGCAGACGTGATTTCAAAAGATACACTGAAGGCAGCTAATCACTTAGATATTCAGCTCAGGATGATTAGGTATTCCATACGCCGGTCTGATTCTAAAACACATTATGTGTGCACAACTTAAATGCAAAAAATAGCCATGCCAACTTTACAGGACCTCAAGGAATTTGGGCAAGTAATATCCATAGCAAAACATCAAAAAATATATAAACATGAAACCTGCTGTTAATGAACTGCACAGGCTGCAGTGATACAAGCCATAAATGTGGATGTGGCTGTGCAACCTAGAAGTCAGCCAGCGGGAGTCAGAGCAAGGCTGCAACTAAATCAGTTGTCAGGCCAGCAATTAATCGACAGGTACTAGCTAGATAGACAATTGGTGCAGGCCGTCTGCAACATATGTGCCCCACACATTTCTATGCAGACCCTGCAAGGAAACTCCATCTCATTGAAACCAAAGTGTGTCTCAGCATGGGTATACTTGTATTTGAAACATTCCAGTGACACATGAGGGATGCTGTGGGAGTATCACAGACAGCTGCCAGTCATATCCAGGTAAAATTCCTGAAAGCAATATGCAGCAAGGTGGATGACTAAATACACTTCCCATCCACCACCATAGAGTGGAGGACATTAATGCATCAGTTTTACAGCTTTGCAAACTTCCTACATGTACTCTGTGCAAAGGTTTATACACACATATCTACCAAGACATAAGTTCATCTTGAAGCAGACCGATACATAAATAGAAAGGGCTGGCCATCCATCAACTGACAGGTTGTGTGTGCAGCAGATAGCAGCATAACAAACATCATGGCAACATACCCTAGAAGTGTCCATGATGCTGCTATTTGGAGAGAAAGTAGACTATGGGCTGCATTCCAGCAAGATGAAATACCTGAAGTACTACTGCAAGGTAAGTACAGGAGCACATCTAGCATGGAAGCTTAGGATAACAATATCCATCCTCACTACATGTGTTTCCACTCCCCACAACAGCTGACAGTGGTTATCCACTTGAGTCATAGCTAATGATACCGTATCATGAACCATCCTACCTTGCACAGGAAGTGTACAAAACAGCACATGCAACAACCAGAAACACAATAGGGAGTGTGTTTGATGTACTGAAAATTAGGTTCAGATATCTGGACACATGCAAGGGTGCACTGCAATACACACCTGAAAAGGCAGCACAGATAGTAATGGTGTATGCCATGCTCCACAACATGCTCACTACAGCACATGGCATTCTTCCAGCTAAGCTGTGGTGAATTATCCCAAGAATGCCAGATGTCTGAAGAGGACATCCCACAGGTGTCAGAGGAGAACAAAGAGGACAGAAGACACAGTGTAGTCAATATAGGGTGTGACTATAAGTGCAGGCTCAGGCAACACAGCAGTGTCTGACCCACTTTTTTGAGTCATGACAAACCACATATACCTGAGTACACAGATTGAACATTGATGTTCAGGTGCTGCCAGCACAGCAGCACAGGTTGCATCTAATGCCAACTGCTCATAAGATGTACACTCTGAGCATCAGACATAACACCATAATCATGACATATTACAACATATTCCACAAAAAGCCTCATGATACTCTTAAAAACCAAGTGTAAAAATGAAAAATAAAAACATACTAATGGTCTATATAAAACAAACACGCACTTTATTAAATATACCTGATAAGCACTTTCATTCCTATTATGGAACTTTTTCAGACAAAGTTCATATAAAATAACAACCTTAATATATACATTGCATCACATTACATCACAGTAACATGATAAGATTCAATTAGTGATTTAACCCTTTCCTTTTTTAAAACCACTTTGTAAATGAGGAAAAAATGTATATTCTTGCAAAATGATTGAACCTTATTATGCCAGGATTAATAAATGGTGATCAGACTGGTTTTATACTACAGAGAAAAGTTCAAGATAACATAATACTTTAATAGATCTGGCTAATAAAAACAAGAAAGATCTAACTAAAATAAGTCTAGATATAAATAAGGCTTTTGATTCTATCAGTTGGAATTATTTGCTCAAAGCACTTAAACTATATGAATTTTCCCTAGCTTTTATATATCTTATAACTTATCTATACAGAAACTCATTCTCTTTTACTAAAATTGGCTCTTTTCTTTCTAGATCTTTCAACATACTAAAATGTACAAAACAGGGCTGTCCCTTGTCACAGCTATTGTTTGCTATAGCAATTGAACCTTTCATAAACATGATTAGATCTAATAGCAAAATTCAGGGATTCTTGATAGATGAAAGCTATTCCTGTAAAATTCAATTATTTGCAGATGGCACTTTAATAGCAAGTAGTGATGTTGAAGCTTCAATAGAAAATTTAACTAAGTCTATTAATTACTTTGAAAAAAAATCATCGGGTTTAATGTTCAACCATGATAAGATGAACTTTACTTATTAATAAAAATGTTAATAATTATTTAAGAAACTATAATAATTTTATTTAGGACAATTCACAAATTATCTTGGAATTATAATTAAATCTACTGTAAAAGACTCAACAGCAGTAAATTATAGTAATTTAATAGACATTGTTACTAAAATAATTATTAATTGGAACATTTTTTACAATGGAAGATAGACTTACTTTAATAAAAAGTATAGTCCTACCAAAAATACTTTTCTGTCTACAATCATGTATTATTTTCACTTCTAAAAAAATCTTTAAGAAATTAAATTCTACTCTTCTTAATTTTCTCTGGTTCTCCCAATAAACCAAGAATATCATTTGATTGGCATGTTAAAAGTTGGCAAGAAGGTGGATTAAGTTTTCTAATTTTGAATTATATGTCAAATCCGTAATTCTGAATGTAATATGTATATGGTTAAATTCCTTTTACCAATCCACTTGGAAATCCATTCATGAAAGATTAATAAATAATAACAGCTATGTGGTAGAATCTTTCTCTCTTTCTTTAGAGTTAATAATTTTTACTAGATCTTGAAAGACTTATGTTTAAATGAAAATAAAAAATAGTGTTCCTCTTTCTTCACTGAGTATATCCTTATAATGTGTAAAAGATTAATGACTTTTAATTATATAGTTAAAAATGTATTGTTTTTATTGTTCTGTATATCAAATACTGTGGGCTGTTTGGGAACTTTTCATATAAACAAAATGCTAGACCTTAGACATTCAAATGTAATCTTTTGGCATCAATTCTTAATCAAAAATAAATCACATAATACAGATTATCTTCTTGCAAGACATTGTTTAGAAAATAATAATTGGTTGACCATACAATCTTGTAAAAATATGTTAGTGATAAAATCAAAATCTCCATGGATTTTCAAACAAAACATATTCCAAAAATACTTGAGTTTTTTCAAGAATCAATAGCAACTCAAATAAGAATAAATCATATAGATCAATAATTTATAAAATAATAAGAGAAGAGATTGGTTCCACATATTCATTATTTTGGAATTACTCAACCAAGATTAATGAAAAGGCCTTTTTCTGATGAAGATAAATAACTAATTATTTAATATGTGGGCAAATCTGCTTCTCTTTTTGGAAAATATATGTCTGGAGATTTCTTCACAGAGATTTGTAAACTCCACATAAAGTGGCTTTAATATATAACTATGGGAAAATTAATTGTTGGAGGTGTAATTAACTCTCTAACTCAGATTGGTTTCATATGATATTAGATTGTAAAATGGTAACTCCTTTTCGGGTTGAATTTACTCTTTCTTTAACTGAATTTATTATTTTTAGCTAAAAAATGTCTCTAAAAAAGAATTGTCAACTGCCAAAATGAGGACTTCAGATATCATTCACCAGTTTAGATTCTGGTCAAAATTAAGTGATTTACTTGATAAATGTTAATGATTTTATTTTCTATGTTTGATTTTGTTGTGGATATCTGTAAATACTTGTATTTTTGTTCTATTTATCTTTAAATAATTTTGTACAATCTTTGTTTTAAAATGAATGACTTTTTTTTTTTTAAAGAGAACCTAAGTAAACAAGTGAGTTAAGAGCACAGCTGAAATTTACAAGAGAAATCTAAACATCAAGCCAATGGATTAGCCAGGGTGGAGAAAAATGAAAACAGCCACTCCAGGAGTAAAGTGTTAGGAGACACCACTCTGATGTTGATTCACTGGTAGTGCAGTATCAGTGGTCATTTCTCACACTGTTTCTCAATGCTGGTGCAGAACTAAATTGCAATATTTGTTTTGTGGTCAGGACTGCAGTAGTGAAAAGCTTCAGTGCTTTTTGTAGTTTATTTCATTTCTTTATATTCTCAGCATGTTTTTTAGTTTATATATATATATATACATATATATATATATATATATATATATATATTTATATATATATATATATATATATATATATATATATATATATATATATATATATATATATGTATACACATATATATATATATATATATATATACACACACACACACACACACACACACACACACACACACACACCTATATCTATACTTCCATATAAATCTAGTCAATCCAGCTTTCCATCTCTAAGTTTTGCCTATGTCAGAGAGTGCCCTTAGGCATTATTTGAACCCAGTGAGAAACTTTTAGAAGAAGGACATGTTTTCTATAATGCTTTTCCAGTTATTGAATGGCTGGATGTTGACAAGCAGAAAATGCATTGCCAACTGAATGTTTTGCCATCAGCTGGATAATCACTGCTTTCAAGTTCTGTGGTCAAAGCTCTGTCTACAATATTTTATTTATGTATTTATTTGTAGTTTGTTAACTGGATTAGTTCCACTAAGCCAAAGGCCTCTTTTCAGAGAAGACCCAAGGTGGTCTTCAAACTGACTAGGGGAAGTTTAGCTAGTCAAGTGCCATACAGTCTTTGACATCCACCTGAGCTACCACAAACTCAAGCAGATGAGATCTCAGTATAGTGACTCAGGCAAATGACATAAGAGTAGTTGCCTCTCAACCTGCTTCAGTAACAACCCCATGCAGACATTTTCACTGCAGATGCATCACCATTTGGTGTACACCTACACTAAGCATTATTGGCTTGAAAGAAACTCATGGATCTGAAACACATTTGGGACTTTAGTACACAAGGAATCAGCTATCTAAGCTCTGCACGTCTGATTCCTTGACTCCACCCACCATATTGTTTATGTATTGGGATTCAATCCAACCAAAGTCCATCAAAGATGATCCTTGATATTCAGTATAAAAGGGGGAGAGTAGCCATAGTAGTTGACCTACGAGGAGGCCATTCATATTCAGTATAACAGGGGTAGTGCAACCTTAGTAGTTGATCTATGAGAATACCTTCCTTGATAGGTCATAAATAGTCTTCTTCAATATCCCTGTAGATGAGTAGTTCTACCACCTGAAAATGCACTTGTCAGGAAATTGTATATATTCCTATGTACCTCATACTATAGGGTCAAAATGTATTACATCATTATTTGCAAAAAAGTGTTATCAGATTTGGGATGGTATGCACATTTACATAGCTTGCAAATTATACTACACATGCGGACAGTGGTATGAGCATATAGCGAATTCCAGAATGTAGAGCAGTAGCAAAGAGAATTTGGTGCCCTGGGCAGCTTATCCATCTGATGGTCTCCAAAGTATACAAGCAATCACAAATGTGAACTCTTGATGACAGTTTTCAATTTGTCAAACTTTTTAAATAACAATGTGACAGTTTAGATGCTATCTCAACAATTCTCACAATTCTAATTCCTTATAATCAGCTTATATACAGTTACATTTTTCTATAGTTTAGTATCTATAAAATAACAGGACAATTTGACAGCTTACAAGCTCTCTATTAAATGATTGTGACCTCGAAAGTGACAGCTTGTAAGCTGTCATGTTTTGTTTTGTTTTTTTTCTTTTTCAGAGATTTGGCACTACAACAATTTGCTGATTAAAGAAGGTGCCTCATTTGCCCAAGCCTTGATACAACACTGCCAGATTGTGGTATTTTACAAAATAAGTACTGATTTCTGACTGGGGTAGAAAATAATAACACACAAAATGAAAAGTCAATAAGAGTAATTTCAGAAATCAAATTTCAGAAATCAGCCATTACATTAAGAATGTATCTGATATTACAAGACACATTTATGTGCTCTGACTGCTTCTGTTCTTCCATACTTTCAAACTACTTGAATTGTTGGACTGCACACTTTTTTGTTACTTTACCATATGTATTAGTTTATATCTTTTGATTTTTTACAGCAAGAACCAAGTCCTAGGCCAGACATTTATTGTCTTTTGATCTAGTACTTATCATTCACTATCATTATCAAATATCATAAGTTTTCATTTTTATGAACTGTTCTTTTAAGTGTTATTGTGCTTAATCCTTGAATCTCTTTGCAAGTTTCATTGTATTTTGATTTTTAATTACCATTAAAATTTTGTATCTGCCAGATTTACACTCAGTTTGAGAAAAAAGTTAGCATTCCTCTTTTTTTCAGTGAGTATTTATTTGTTTTGCCTATATTGCTACATAGTATGTACTGCTTGCATAATGCTTCAGAATAAAACTTGTTTTTGTATTTTAAAATTCTGAGAGTTGCACTCGTTATATTGTTCATATGGAATGCCTTTCAATAAGCTGTTTAAACTGTGCATTTTGTATTCAATAATAGACTGCTGTCTCTGCATAGTGAGTCAGTTTGCAGTCTTGTAACCAGTAATGAATTCCATTAACTAATTTAAAAAATAACCACTCAGCTGACCTTGTAATCTTGCACATTTATTGGTGAAATGTCATCTAATCAGGAAATGTGTTATCCATATTTATATAGAACACAGACAGAATACCAAGTCTAAAAGCAAATAAGACACAGCCATAATTTGAGCTTCAGAGGAAAAAGGCAATAATATTAAACATAGACAATTATATAACCTAAGGAGAATAAAACATGAAACAGAGCAGACTTTAGATTATTTTGGATGAGAACATGACAATAATTCTGAGAAGTAAAGAAAAAATATTTTCAAATAAAGATTGTCATAAAGGCATAATAAAGAAACCCGGACACTGTGTTACTGCTGAGCACCCTTTTGGCCAAGTTTTCTACTTGTTGAAAAATAAAAAGAGTGCACACACTACTTTAATGTGAAAGATGTCATATGTGAACTAATGCTAATTTCTGAGTAAACGTGCTTAGCTTTTACTTTTCCTGTTTTATAATAAATTATGGGTACAATTGAATTTCTGTCATTTCTGCACTCCAAAGATGAAGACATATATTGATTTGTGGTTATCCTTGACCTGAAATCAAAGTAAATCACCATTTTACATGGAGTGAGGCCTTCAGTTCAGAGTTTCTTCTTTTACATGATATACATGCTGTACCTTAAACTACTATCATATGTTTATTTCAGATGTCATATTAATGAAAACATCTTTTCTCCAGCTGTTTGATTAGTTTTAAGATTTTCTGGGACAATTTAAGTAAATAAAATCAAGTTAAACATCATGCCACACGGAAAGCATTTTGGCTAACTAGTTTACTAATGAGGTCGTAATGACAATGGCATTTATTCAGAATTTGTTGTCCGGCTTTACATTTACTGAATAGTGTTGTTAGTAACTTCTGCAGAAGCCAATAATGAAGCCACTGCAGCTTTCCCATACTTGCCAAATTAGTTTAATATATGGGAAATAGATAACTGGTCTATTGCTATTGCTGCCAACCAATGTGAAAACCACTTTTATAAACACAGTTCCAAAACAAACTTCACTCTTACACAGTCAGTGACACAAACATCAGTCCTTTTTTAATCAAAAGAATAATTCAGTTTAAAAAGTTTAACAGCATCAGATGTCACAAACCTTCAAAAAATTATGCAGGTAAAAAATCATGCAAAAATACTTAAGTGAAGCAGAGCTCACCTTAAGCAGACATGAATCAGACAAACATTTAGATGGTATTCAACTAAGAGCCAACTTTGTTTTATTCATAAATTGTAGTTTGAGACCACAGTGATGAATCCAGACACTTTTAAAGTAATACTCCCCTTCCTTTTTTCGCATGTGCAGTGTGATATTGTCTCAAGAATTGTACTTTTTTTTTCAGCATCTTCAGGTCTCCAGTGCTGCTCCTGAAAACAATGCTAAGCATTGTCTTGTCTGGGAAAGCACTCAACTCTCTTTCATTGTCACAGGGGTGTCATTTTTGTAATTAATTCCATAGTCTCACACCACACACATCTTTTCTATAGCTATATTACTATTTTTAAGATTTTCTGAGAAAATTTCAGTAAATAAAGTCAAGGCAGATATTTTGACAGGTAGGAAATGTAAGACACACACTGACAAGGAAAACAATTACATTTACTTGTAAGAATATTTTCTTTTAATCCTGACAATATTGACTTTGGCTATAGTAATAACTACAAGAGTTGAGCATTTCTTGTTCTTTTCTTTGCCATTGTCCTACCCCATGAAGTCATTCTTGTTTCTGAGTTCCAGTTTCCTATCAGCAACATGAAAATGTGGACTTTGATTTTGCTCTGTCTTTAATTCTGTATTAAGCAAGCATACCTTAGAAAAAAAGGCAATGGTGCAGAAAGTCACACCTCCAGCATGTTGCATCCTTGCATTCATGAGCATTTTTTATTTAAAGAAAACTAAAAACATAAGTTAGATAAATATGAATATCTTATGAAGTCTGTTTAAAAAATATGAGCAGCAATGTTTTCATTTAAAATTGTTCATTACAATGACAGAAATCAATGTGTTCAAAGTCCTGTAATCAATGCACCTGTTCATAGGTTCATGGGTAAGTACTAGAAGAGGTGCCATTGCAGAACATTTTATACCTAGCCATCTTGCCTTTTTGTGATCAAAATAACCTTTCCCATTTGGTTGTAAATCGGCCTCACCCATACAATGGTCAATAATTATATATTACTCCAATGAGAATAATTGAAATCATATTAAAGATAATTTGAGGGGACCCATACATGGGATAAAGCATTAAGAGCTGCCCCTACTACTGCTGGGGCAGTCCTGGCATGAATTTTCTGTTTCCCATTCATAGGTCTAAGTTGTGCTTGAATATGGACATTGATGAACTTTTTTATGTGGATGTCTGGTGAACAGGAGTGGTATCCTCGGTGAGATATATCTGTCCCTACAAACCATTCAAACCATTCTGTTAATATTGCAGAAAAGGTTTAGATCCTTAGACTGAATATTTCTGATGGCATTTCACTTGCTGATGTGCTGTAATTCAATCAATAATGGGTTGAAAGATGTCTTGTATGTCAAACACAGGTCACCATTTAACAATCTGTAGGATACAGAGTCGAGTGACAGTGCTTTGAGTCTATCCATATAGGACATGTTGTTTAGGTCTTGTATCCTTCTAGTAAGGTGACTGTAGTGTTAAAGGTTTGTTGAATGTGTCTGGACAGATTCATGCCAAACAGGCATTATACTCAATGTCTGCCCTAATGAGGGCTGAGTAAGGGGAATAATGACATCCTGAGAGAAGAGGACCAAGTTCATTCCATATTTTAAACTGCACTGAGGCTTTGGGACAAATTTTAAATTGATATACCCAGCAGGATTTAGAACATCTAGGATCTAAAATGTTTGTGGAATAGGATCAAGTGCTTGAGATGCTAGAGGAGTTCAAGTGCTCTACCTCATCAGTCCCAACCAAATAAAAAACACAAACCCTAGGAATGCAAGTTAAAAGAAAAATCAAGCGTGAGAGACCATGCTGGCCCATAAAACCCTTCCTGTTTTTTTGACAAAAACTACTAGATAGGAAAAGAGAGATGGAGAAGTTCACAAAAAGGGTGTCAAACAACATCTGAGACATTAATGGAGAAGAATGAGAAGGAATACTGGAAGAGCAGTGGGAAGCTTGTCTTGTAGAGAGGTTAGCCAAAGGTTGGCCAGTATACATTTGACAAAAGACTGATACTAGCAAAGAGGTAGAATTAATGGAAAACAGCTCAACTAAAATGGTTGGTTGATGGTATGGAAAGACAGATAGCCTATAATTAAAAGAAGAACAGAACATACTTTATTGTGAAGTTATCAAGTCATTTGAATGGCCATAGAGACTATAATTAACATTCATAAAATAATCCAAAAACACAATAGGCATACTAAGAAAACATAATAATATAAACATGCCACTCCAAAAATGTCCACAACTTATTGTGAAAAATTAAGCACTTTCATTCTTGTACTTAACAGAACTTCCTCAGAGTTTAAGAATGAAAGTGCTTAGTTTTTTACTATAAAAAAAGTTGTGGACATTTTCAGAGTGCCATTTTGTTATTTTTGTAATTAACATTCATGTTGCTCGATAAAATAAAAGTTATGTATAATTAAAAATAATTGACAATATGCAGTTCTGATCTTAAACCAACATATTATTGTTGAAAAAGTGTGAGATATAAAAAGGGGAGGCCCACTGTCTGGAGGCACAACTTAGGGAACAGAGTGGTATAACAGGGGAAGTGCTATAAGAACAGTGTCTGCTCGAATACTCGTTCCGTCACACAACAGGAAGTCTGAAATATTTGTGTATAGTTAGAGAAATTTTTATGTTATGTTTTGAGTAATTAAGTTTAATGAAACAAATGGTGAATGAAAAGTGATGGCAGTATAATAAAATATCAAAAAATATTATAAATCATGGAAGGAAATGATAGCATCATACAAAGATTTGGTAGGATATACAATACGCAAAAGCAAACATAACGGGGAAGGGCAGAATTTTAACAGAGTGCACAAAACAAAACATGACACTTCAAATTTTGAGCTGGAAAGTAAATGGAATAGTAGATAAAAAAAAGACAATAGGTAATTACATAAGAAGGAGAAATATTAGTGTAGCAGTCTTTCATAGTTTCATAGTTTCATAGTTTGGTACTAGGCTATCTGCCCTGGGGCATTTATAAGCCTAGCCATAGTAATGTGGCTTTCGCCACCCTATGTAATGGTACAAAAGTGTACAGAATAGATTTAGAATACTGTGCCTCTGTCTAGTAGTGACACAGTGAAGACCCCCTTACATAATAGAATTAGTTTACTGTGCCTCTGTCTAGTAATGACACAGAGATGACCCCTGGGGTAAACCTACGATCTCCCATCCACTCGTCAAGATTTCTCTTGAAGAGAGTCAGTGAGGAACTCTGCCTAACATAAACTGGGATTCTGTTCCAGAGTATGGGAAGCCTCTGAGTTATGAATCTGTCCCTCCAGCATGTCCTATTCATATTTGTGCTGAGGTTCAAATCTTTAGCTCTTGTGGTTCTGATGGATTTGGATTTTTTGAGGTGGAGCATGTCCATCAATTCCTGATTGGACATGGCCTTGTACGTTAGGCACAGATCACTTCTGAGTAGGCGGTATGCTACTGAATAGAGTTGGAGTTTCTTTAGTCTGGCAGCATATGACATATGTTGGAGACCCTTGATCCTTTTGGTGAGGTACTTTTGGGGTCTTTCTAGCTGTTGCAAGTGCCGGGTGAGGTACATACCAAATGGGGAATTGTACTCAATAATGGGCCTGATGAGGGAGGAGTACATGGGCACAATGACCTCCTTTGATCTGGATGTGAATCCCTTCATGATAAGGTGGGCAAGGTAGAAAGTCTTTCTAACCATTTTGGCAACATGGGTGTCAAATGAGAGGTCACTGTCAACTTGGGTCCCCAGGTCTCTGATTACTTTTTCTGTATTCAGTGGGTTACCACCTATGTGATCATTTGTGGGCACTTTGTTTTTCCCAAAGGGGATGACTATACATTTTTTGGCATTCAGTTTAAGGCCATGACTCCGGCACCAGTTGTCCGTTTCAGTAAGGCCTTTCTGTAGGATGTATGTGTCAGCTGGTGTATCGACTATGGTGCCTAGTTTGCAGTCATCTGCGAACTTTGTCAGCCACAACCCGCCCATGTTTGCTTTCACATCTGAGAAATAAATGCTAAACAAGAGGGGTCCCAGGACAGAGCCCTGTGGGACACCACTTGTCACTGGCTTTGAATCTGACATGGCTCCAGCGATTTTGACTTTATGGGTTCTATCCTTTAGCCAGTTTGCCACCCATCTTGTGACATATGGATTTACATTTAAGCTGTTGAGCTTGTCTATGATGCCAGAGTGGGGTATTGTGTCGAAAGCTTTAGCAAAGTCCAGGTAGGCTGTATGGACTGCTTTGCCCTCGTCAATGGCTAATTTCAAGAAATACATTTTCAAAAGAAGAAACAGCACATATACTGCAGAAGGAAGTAAAGCAGGGATACAGATTAAAAGGGTGGATGGTCAAAAGAGGACTAATGACATTAATAAGGAGCAATTTAGGTCTAGAAATTGAAAACCATATCAAAGATAAACAAATTTGATATTTACTTGGAAGGGGATACTGGGGCAATAGAATAACATTAGCGAATATTTGCATCCCTCCCAAATATTGCAGATGAGGGAAATAAGGTAATTAATACAAGAAATAGTAGATGCATACCAAGGTATACCATTAGTTGCAAGGGACTGTGGCCTTATAACAGACAAACTAATAAGATGTAGGTGGGAACCTAGAGGGATGCACCTAACAATATAAGGGATATTCTTAAAGAAGTTTATTCAGACATTTGGCTGGCATGATGCAAGGCTTGCACAGAACAGAGAATTTACATTTTACTCAGCTAAACATAAAACAAATACGAAAAACATAAAGACATAAAACAAAGGTAAGGCTGGATAGAATTTATGAATCCACAGAGCATGGATATTTTGTACTCATTATAAGTACCCATCACATACTATTGTCAGATCACTGAACAGTGGAAATTAATAGCAAAAGACCACAAGTAATAGAAATGGAAAGGCAGTGAAGGGTTGGAACAGACAGGTGGAATCACCAGGGGAAAACAGAATGGAAAAGTAAATCTGAGCTCAAAAGACAAAAAAGGAATAGAACTTTAGGATGAATATAGGAACTGCTTGAAATGTAAACTCAGAATAATAGACCCGAAAGAGTGGGAAAAGGGGAGAATGGGGCAAAAGAGGAAATTAGCGTAGATAGGAGACCTCCAGGGAAAAAAATAGGAAACTAACTCAAATAGAAGAAGAAGAAGACCTGCAGAAACTGGAAAGGAAATGGCTTATGCTGCAGGAATTGGAGCTGAACAAAATGTGAATAGCAGTAATCCAAATATATTTTATGAATTTCCCAAGAATTCAAAAAGTATTAGTGCTGAGGTTAAGACAACAGAAAATAGGAAAGCAAATAAATGAAATTAGAGATCCAAACAGGAGATATAACTCGAGACCCAGAAGATATAGGTAAAGTCTTTCAAATATATTATGGCAAGCTGTATGACACTCAGAGGAATACAGCAAACTGGGAAGATATATTTGAATGTTTCATAAAAGATTTCAAAACGAAAAGAGTTACTGAAATAGATGGGGAAGAGAATATTAGGCCAATAACAATAGAAGTGATAAAACAACAAATAGAGAAATAAGCAAAGGGAATATCACTGGGGTTGGGATGGCATTTCAATAGAAATATGGAAAAAAAGCAGGTGAGACAGGGCTACAGTATTGGCACATTTTATTTAACCAAATAATGGAGCAGAAAGGGATACCTAATACATGGAAACAAGCGGTTATATCAGTTATACCCAAGGAAGAGAAGGGTCTATTGAATCTGGGGTCATACAGCCAATAGCAATATTAAGCAATGACTATAAGATATTTGTAGATATTATAGCAGACAGGTTGGCCAAAATATTACCAAATCTTTGACATAATAGAAAGGCTTAAATATAATATGCGACATAAAAAAAAACTGCTGGAGAGACAGGTTTGTCTCCCAGAGGCTGCCCTGTCTCTGGAATAGACTTCCCATACATGTCAAACAGAATACCTCGCTGACCCTCTTCAAGCACAACCTTGATGAGTGGATGAGAAACTACACATTTTTCTCAGAGATTTCACCTGTGTCCCTCATTGACAGGGGCAACAGATGATGACTGAGGTTTCTTTTTTGGGGATAAACTTTTGGCTAGGCTTTTAAGGTCTCCAGGGCCATTAGCCTAGTAACCTCCTATGATCCTAATAAATCAAGACCAATTAGTGTTCATTAAATGCAGACAAATGTTTGACAATTTATATCTGGTAAAGCAAATGAATCAGATGGCAGAACAGCAGAGAAAGCAATTTCTAATAAGTTTGGATGCAGAAAAGACCTTTGACAGCATAGAACGGAAATATCTTTGGGAAATTCATATATATCAGAACTCATTTATCCAGGCATAAGGAACTTACCTGACCTAGATCCTAATCAGTTTGGTTTTGTGAAGGGCATGTCTTGTCATCTGAACCTACTAAGGGTCTTTGAAAAATGTACAGGGGATGTGGGCAGTGGGCATTCTCTGCACACTGCTTATATCAACCTGGCCAAGACATTTGACATTATTCCCATGCTGGTATTATTGAAAAATTAGACAACTTTAATGTAAACCTGGCTAGTCAGGAGATCTCAGGCTGTGAAAGTTTCTGGTTCTCTCTCTGAATTTTAATTTGTTACTAGTAGAGTGCCACAGAGATCATTTCTAGGCTTTCTCTGATTGGTGTTTATTTTGTGGAAGTCCAATCTAATATTCCAGAAGTGTGATTGAACAAGGTTTCTGATTACTGCAAACTTTACTGCAAACTGGACACTGTTATCCATTCATTCACTGATATAAAACAGCTGCAGCAAGGGCTACATTACTTACATATATGTTGTAACAAAAAACGGTCTCCAACTAAATGAAAAAAGTTCAGCATAGTATTGTTTGGCAGAAAGATTATTCACACCTCATATGTCATGAATGATATTCCTCTTTAGAAAGATAGGCCATAAGAGACCTAAGTACTTATGTGGATAACTTTCTTTACTTTCATCATAATGTGTCCATCACAGTCAGATAATCCGCCTATCTGGCCAAGTTAATTTCCAAGGGAATACCTACAAGAGCCCAAGAAGTCATCTCACCACTGTACTCTTTCCTTGTCTGACCCATTACTGAATACTTTGCTCTCTTTGGTATGTAAAATCCAGGCATACCATTCAACCTGAAAGGCCTCAAAGATTTCTAACCTAGAAAATTAAAGGTCTTAAATCCGTCAACTACCCAACAGATCAAGACGACTCTCCTTTTACTCAGTAGCCTACAGATTGCTGTGAGTTGAGCAATGTCATGTACAGCTCTGCTCAATTTGCCAGGTGATCAGTATTAAGTGATTGAAAAGGGTGTCAAGACATTTTCAGTTTTTCTGCTTAAAGGAATACATGGTTGGGCATCTTATTGCCCCCATGATCGCTTGCCTAGTATGTTCCAATGTGATAGTTTGATAAGTTACTTAGATTTATCAGTAATAATGAAAATATGAAACTGATGCAGATTTTCATCTAGACTGACAAATAACTTGCAGTATAGCCACTATAGTGTACTCTCCAATAACAACTGTAGTGTACTCTCCAGTAACAGCTGCAGTGTACTCTCCAGTAACAGCTGCAGTGTACTCTCCAGTAACAGCTGTAGTGTACTCTCCAGTAACAGCTGCAGTGTACTCTCCAGTAACAGCTGCAGTGTATTCTTCAGTAACAGCTGCAGTGTACTCTCCATTAACAGCTGTAGTGTACTCTCCAGTAATAGCTGTAGTGTACTCTCCAGTAACAGCTGCAGTATACTCTCCAGTAACAGCTGCAGTGTACTCTCAAGTAACAGCTGTAGTGTACTCTCCTATAACAGCTGTAGTGTACTCTCCAGTAACAGCTGTAGTGCACTCTCCAGTAACAGTTGTAGTGTACTCTCCAGTAACAGTTGTAGTGTACTCTCCAGTAACAGCTGCAGTGTACTCTCAAGTAACAGCTGTAGTGCACTCTCCAGTAACAGTTGTAGTGCACTCTCCAGTAACAGCTGTAGTGTACTCTCCAGTAACAGCTGTAGTGTACTCTCCAGTAACAGCTGTAGTGCACTCTCCAGTAACAGCTGTAGTGTACTCTCCAGTAACAGTTGTAGTGTACTCTCCAGTAACAGCTGTAGTGTACTCTCCAGTAACAGCTGCAGTGTACTCTCCAGTAACAGCTGCAGTGTACTCTCCAGTAACAGCTGTAGTATATTCTCCAGTAACAGCTGTAGTGTACTCTCCAGTAACAGCTGCAGTGTACTCTCCAGTAACAGTTGTAGTATACTCTCCATCTCCTACAATGATGTTCCAAGATATGATCCTCAATAACATGCATTTCACTCAGCTGTGAACATATTAACATTAATATGAAATATAAAAAAAGTAAAAAAAATCAATAGTTGATGTCTATATTGCAGAGTAGTATTACTTATATAGCATTAGTGTTGCTTTGTTGCTTATAATCGCCCTTGAACATGTTTCCAGTCATAAATTGGTAAGTGATGTGATTAACAAACATAATTGTATTGATATTTGACCTCCGTCAATGAGTATTTGTTAGAATTGTAAGGTGATAACTTCATTTTAAAAGGCTCAAGCCATACCCACTGGGAGTTAAAAGTACACACTCAAAACGAGCTGTACTTGAGGGAATGAGTTAAACCTAAAACTCCCGTCCCACTCACTAACCCTAAACTCCTCTCCCACTTCTTAACCCTAAAACTCCCATCCTACTCCCTAACCCTAAAACAACCCTTGCACTCCCTAACTCTAAAACTCCCATCCTATTCGCTAACCCTAAAACAACCCTCCCACTCCCTAACCCTAAAACTCCCATCCTACTCCCTAACCCTAAAACAACCCTCCCACTCCCTAACCCTAAAACAACCCTCCCACTCCCTAATCCTAAAACTCCCATCCTACTCCCTAACCCTAAAACAACCCTCCCATTACCTAACCGTAAAACTCTTGTCCTACTCCTAACCCTAAAACAACCCTCCCACTCTCTAAACCTAAATCCCTTTCCTGATCACTGTCTTACTGATTTCACCATCTGACTCCCTCCCTACAGCTGCCAAACGTATCTTGCACAAACTCAAATAATGTCTTCTATTATGTGAGACAGCTGGACGCATATTCCTCTCTGAACAGTTGCAGCAGCTTATACCAGCTACAACACTCTCAAGTCCTTGGCTTTGGGAGGACTCAAACACTTGTAGTAGCACTTATAGTAAAACTGTAGTAAGTGCTGGAAGTAATATTTCATCATTGTCAGTTTGCTCATACTCTCTACGCATGTCTGATGGAGCTGATACTGGTTTCTTCAGGCGAAGATTTATAGTCAGTTAAATGGTTATTTCTGGTGTCAGTTTCTGGCACAGTATATCATATACTAGACTGCAGGGATGATTAAAACTGAAAAGAAGGCTTCTTAGAAAATTTGATTCACATAGGTAGGAATGCGGCCTTTATAGTATCAGACTAAGTGTATTATAGGAACACTAATGAAGTGCCTCTTGTTTTGTATCACACTTAGCAGTGGCTAAAACTACAGCTTGTTTTACAATTAGAAGAACCATGGGCTGTAAGTATTACTAGTAATGGGTAACTGTTTGAAACCTCGTGAACCTGAATGGTTGAAATTAATGGATGTACATATACCAAGTTCAAGATTGCCATTTATTGGAATAGTCCATTTTCTGCAAGATATGGCAGTCTTATATTGAGTATATATAATTCTGGGTGTATGGGGGTGGGGCGCCTGCCCCTTTGCATTGATATTTGCTAGTCTTTTGTATTTTATGTCTTTTTATAGCAAGGTGGGCTCAGCATTTTGACTCCAGACATTTCAGTACGGAGCCCTAGTAAAGACTTCATATAATCATCTACAAATCATGATTTCAAAATGTGTATATTTGAAAAATAAGTTTTATAGGATATGAAGTGGAAGGTATTGCTGCACTGATCAATTAATGAGTGGGTCACACAATGTAAAGGATTTACTGCTTCTTCTTCTAAATTCAAAATACCTTGTTAACTGATGTTGAAATTGCCTCAAAATGCAGTTTATTTATAAAAAAAGTTTTTTATAAGTACATGTACACTGTCTTTTTTATTAATTTTCAGACTTTACTTAACTTGACTAAACCAATATTCTAACTATACAAAGCTGTTTCACTTCAGTCTAGTCTGTATTCTCCTGGAATTGCGCATATTGCATGTAAACTTTTTGTGCATGTGATAGCATGTTACTCAAAATATTGTACAGTTTATGTCTACTTTTTACTGTTCTTACAACAATTATTGTTGGTTGACCTGTTTAATATGTCTGTTTTGATGACTGGCTATAAAAGGGTCTCTGCTCGAGTGGGAAACATCTGCTTAATAACGCTGTAATAAAATAAAGACATTCCTCTAGCTTGAGATGAATAAGAAAAAGGGTACATTTTATCTGACTCAGCATCTCATTTTATTTGCATTTTGTGCCTTGTTTGGCTTTTACCCGGCATTATTGTAGAATTTCAGGAGTACAGGTAGTGATGTTTGGGGTATCACTGAAACTCATGGGACAAGGGTATCTTAGAAGGTTGTAGACTTTTAGGGTTGGCACCATTTCTGATGATAAAAGTGAAACATTTCTTAGTGAAAGTGCAAGATTTTGCATAATAAGGTATACCCTCAGACAATACAAAAGACATGTTTTCACTTTAAGAGCCAAAAATGGTCCGCTATTACAGACTTAATTGTTGTTTTTTTGTATATCATAGTAAGATGTTTTAGATATAATTTCCTAGTTTTCTGCATTATTTACTGATTAACATAATTTCAGCTAAGCCAAAACAAAATTAAGTGTAAAATACTCTCCAATAAACAAGTTTCAATAATTCCGCAATATACTAAAAGGAGACATTCACCCTAATCCTGACCCTACCTATCACAGTGAACATCAAGACAATTCTCTTCCACACGCTACTCTAACCCTACAACGGCCGACCCCCAACCCTAGTAATCAAACTGTTGCTGTCATAAATAATAGAAACATAAGAAATAAAATTGCTGAGCTACATGCCTGGATTACCCATCACAACCCTAATAGTCTCACTATAACTGAAACTTACACCTCCTAGCTATAATATCATCTATAATGACTGTATAAAGAGGAAATGTAGTGATATTGCTTTACAATTTCCAAACAATTACCGCATTTCCCCTTACAACAATCCAATAGCAAAATTCAGTTCAGCAGAACTTCATATTAAAACTAAACAGTTATAAACAAATATGTATTATTGTCCTTTACATCTCCCCTGTTGGCAATACAGCTATACTGGAAGATATCCTATACTGAATATTGATAACAAGAAGGAATACCACAAGTTGATGTGAAAACTGGTTGGACTTAAACTCTAATTCTACTAAATCTAGCATGAAAGTATATGGTTTCACATAACAAATTAATAACCCCCCCCCCACATACACACTACAAAAAAGACATACAATTCCCTATTAGCCTGTTTCCTACTATCAGACCCTAGTAAATATACCACCACAGATACAATGCCACACTGTCTCAGTGATTATCTCCCAATCTATATAATCAGACATCTCACACATCCAGTTAAAAAGCATGTTTATAAAACAATATGTAACCTTTCCAAGTTTAATCCAGAAATGTTCATTACTACCTTATCATCTACTAATTGAACCTTCCTAAAATTCCTCCCCTTGGATGACGCTGCAAATGAATTCAATACAACTTTCCTGAGTATCCTAAATAGCCCTGCACCTCCTAGACAGAAGAGACTAAAACAAATAATGCAACCAAAAAATAGTACAATATTAAGGCAGTACAGAGAAATAGCATGGAAAGAACGGCAAAAATATAAAACATCACAATATCTTAAGACTTCAGAATACCCTGCAATTGTACTAAAAAGCAAATAAATGACGATAAAAGCTATACTATAATAATTTTCAGGACACTAGAAAACACATCTCTAAAAATTTCTGATATCCATTAATCAGATTTTGCATCCCAGCCAAAAATCAACCCTAACATCTCCCCCAGTAACTCACCACTTCAAACCACAATACAGCTCAACTCTTATTTCATAGACAGTACAGCATCTCTATTCAAGAACTCCCCAACAACTAATCCTAACCCTACCCAACAGCCAAGTATCACCACATCCACTTTCACCTTTAAACCTGTGCCCACATCCTTTATAAAACTACTCCTAAACTGAAACCATGCTTTACTTCAGCTGATGACCTTCCAAGTGAGTACCTTAAAATAACAGCCAATAGAATTACCTATCCCGTATCAATCCTTATAAACAGCGATCCAGGAATCCCACACCCCCTCTCTCTGAAAAGCATATTGTACCCCTGCAAAAAGGAAGAAATTCAACAGACATTACTAACTTTAGACCTATAGCAATCTTATCCCTCCTCTCCAAAATACTTGAAAATGTATTCAGATATGATTGCTAAACTACCTCCTGCAGGAAGAACCCCTACCCCCACACAACATGGCTTCTGCCTTACCATAGTGATAACACTGCACTTCTAACCTATACAGATACTGTCAATAAATCTAGAGATAATGACAAACTAATCTATTTCTCATTTCTAGACTTGTCACAGCAAACTTCAAGTTCAAATGTCCTCATTAAGTCTCTCTCAGCCCACCCTTCTATAGCTCAAATGCTACCTATCCAGTATGCATCAATCAGTAAAATGGCACTCCACCCTCTCTCCATACCTCCCAGTCACCACTGGTGTGCCACAAGGCTCTGTCTTTGGTCCTCTCCACATGGCACACCTCCAAAAGAATTCTCATGTAGCTTTACCAGAAATTGAAACATGGCTTTGTAACTCAACTCATGCTCAACCTTAAAAAAAAAATACTACTTTTTTTTGCCAACTCCATCTCTCATGAAAAAACAAAATTTAAAGTCCTACCCTTGAAAATACAACCACTGAATTCAGAAGTCACTTCTCATGGCAAACTAATGGATATTATAGCGGATGATAATCTTACATTCAAGCTGCATATACAACATTGCATAGGAAAAACTCATTAAAAATACCCCCCATTCTTCTCTATAGTCCTCCTATCCTTACTAACATTTAGACAACACAAAATCAAATCTTAATCAATGCTTTAACAAAGGTGCTAAATTTTCAGCAAATACCTCTTTCAGAACCCACAATAGTGTAGCACTGAATACCCTAAATTACCCCATCAACTAATATCTATATCTAGGTCTACTTTACATGGTCAACATTTCAGAAAGTCGAAGACCATATGGACAACACCATATGATCGACTTTTGAAATGTTGACCATGTAAAAAAAAAAAAGCACAACAATCACCTCCACACTGCTAGCAGGGAGGCAGGCCCCCCAGCACCCCACTGTGGAGGGCTCTGCCCCCCCACCCCCTGCAACTTAAATATACCAGTATCCCACTACAGTGCGGAAGGTGGAAATCTTTCCATTCTGCACAGTACGGAGATATCCGTTCTGCATGGTCGACATTTCGAAAGTCGATCATATGCTCTCGGCCATATGGTCTTTGACTTTCTGAAATGTTGACCATGTCAAGGGGACCCCTATATCTACACACACACACACACACACACACACACACACACACACACACACACACACACACACACACACACACACACACACACACAGCTTCCTACCTCCTATAAAACTATCCAGCATCCATCTATCCATCTTCTTCTCCAGCATTAACTATGTTCCCAGTTGGTCATTATTATTTCTTTATTTATTTATTTGACACTTGTTTACCGAGAAGGTCCAACTGGGTCAGAATGAACCCATTTTCAGTGGTAGCCCGGGAAGAAATGTTCCAGATTACATACAAGTAAGTACAATCTTTATACAAACAATAAAATTTGCAAGAGTTACAAATACATATGGAGATCAGAAATAAACATGAGATTTGGTAAGATATTTACAAATTGCCTTAAGTTACGGGTAAGAGGGTACATTGATATGATGTAGAAGTTAATTGTTCAAGTAACTGATACAGATGCGAGAGTAAAATGATACAGGTGAAAGTAGTATAGATGGATAGCGTAAATGAGAGTAAAGGAGAGATTATGATCCAGTGACCAAAATCTGTCTGTTACACACTGATCAGATCTGCTGTGATTTGTCTGTACTCATACCATGTTGCTGAGGAATGAAACCCCTTACCTGTATCCATCACATCAATTCCCTCCCTCCCTCCCATCCTTCAAAACCATTCTGAAAGACTTCCTAACCAAATGCTGGCTCTGTTTTGCTTAACACCAGGATAACCTATATCCCTAAATGTAATCAAATACCTATTCATGCATTACATTTCCTAACTCTCCCTTCTTCACTCACTTCCTTACTTCTATCAATTTTCTGTCCACAGGCTTTCTCTACAAATATGCCATAAGCTTACTTTTCTCTCTGTGTGTATTGCAATTCCTGTTTGTATCACACTAACTTACCTTTAATTTCTCTTTGAACTAGTTAAATTTCTCTAATAATTAAATCATTGTCATATAATTTGTATCTATTCTTAATCATTTTTATATTATGCCTAATTTGGTATAATTATTTAAACTGTAGATGCTTGTATTTTTTAAGTTTGTAAAATTATTGTTCTTAAAATCTTTTGTAATTTAGAGCTTTTCTCCTGGGACATCTGCTGAAAATGGGCTCCTACCCAGGCAGGCTTTCCTGGTACCCATATGTCAATAAGTAAATAAATAACTTTACAGGAAAGGTTGAGAGTATTTCTGCTCATAAATATAAGGAAATTTGCCATTTTTATGTTTTTTTCACAGAACACAATTGCCCAGATCAGGACTGTTCTCAAAAAGGGTAGTACTTAGTAAAAGATGGAGATGCCCTGTCAGAAGAGAGGGGTATGATGTCTGCTGTTACGTTTGTGCTAACTGCAAATGATGTTACAGCTAAGGATGGCCGTGGTGCAGGAAGTGAAGTGGGAAAACTAATGGGTATTACTGTAGTGCTGGGGAATGAAAACAGTAAGGAAATAAAATATAATCAAGGATAATAAAAGATCATTTGGACGGCGCAGTGGTGCATCGATTAATGTTGTCCCCTTAAAGCAAGAGGTTCTCTGGTTCAATTCTCGGCTGAGGTGCCTTCTGTGCAGAGTCTGTATGTCCTCTGGGTGAGTTTCCTCTGGCTGCTCCGGTTTCCTCCCAAGTTGCAAAGATATGCATCTGGAGCATTTCTCCCTGGTCCTTTGCTGAAAATTGGCTTATTCCAAGTCAGACTGTCCTGGTAAACAAATATTAAATAAATAAATAATTATTTCATGTGACAAATGGTGGGATGGAATTGGCTAGCAAGCAGCAGATGGATAAAAAAGTGGGAAGAGAGAAAGAGAAATAGAGTCAGAATGTAAGATAAAGCAAAGAGAGGCCTATGAACACCTGCTTTAGTGTCAGGATTTTGTGCATGTAGTAAGTGAGACACAGGCTGTGATGCTGCAGACCCTAAGCTGAATTTCTTTTCTATCATAGTAATGTGAGCCACACAGACTAAAAACTAGAACGCCAGTCATATACACTAGAATATTTTAATTGAACTAGTTAAAGGAGATGGTATGGCTGCATATTTTAAGGTAACCTGAGGAAAGAAGGCAGGCATGTCAAGCAAGTAGTTTTTACTTTTCTTTATGGCACCTTCCATTAAGGCAGTAAAGGTGAGATAATATACAGATTAACATGAGAAGGGAAAGAGAAAAAAGCTTGACACTTGTCTCCAAAAGTCAACCTGCAGAGGGTGGCACAGAGTGCAAACAGCCAGTGAAAGCCAGTTGTACTCTCTGCAAATCAGCAGCAGCATTTTCCTTGGCAGGTATTACAGAAATCAGAACTGCTGGCTACATAATAACATGATTATTTTATGTAATTTACAGAGGAGACAATAATAAATGTTTTACAGTATGTAGTATGAGAGGTGAATGCGAAGTGGTTACCCCAGTTCATTACCCATAACTTTCTCTTAAGGCCAGCCCTTTAATTCACAAAAGTCCTTTTAACCAACTTCCATCACCTGATCTAGAAGAATGGATTTCTAACATCTGTGTTCTTTTGAGAAATTTGTACTATGAACAGAAGTGGGGTTGTCTGCTAAACAGTAACTGTTATTTACGAGAAGCACAGTGTATGGCAGTTAGCACAGTGGATTAAGGTTCTGTGCTTTTAACATGCTACTTCCTGTTATGCAGAGTTTGATTTCCTCGGCCTTCATTTGACTACTGTGTGATCTTCAGCAAGTTCTTTAACCATGCAGTGATTCTGGGAAATAGGGCTAGGATTCAAACAAATAATGACAAAGTGATGCAGTTCTTAAAAATCATAAAGAGGAGAAATATTTTCAGCAAAGTACTTCAAACAGAAAGACTGCAGGTGCTTGAGTCCCAAACACTAACCCTTTCTCAAAGCCAGGCACTTGAGTGCCTTGTACATCGCCTAGGCTGGTCTCATGCTTGAACGGGAAAATGAGTTTGGGTGCAAGCCGATCTGGAGACGGAGAGGAAGGTGGGGTTAGGCTTAGAGAACAGGAGGCAAACTTAGGAGTAGGGAACAGGAGGAGGATTTTAGGGTTAGGGAACAAGAAGGGAGTTTTAGTTTAAGAGAGTGATCAGAGAATTTAGGTTTATGGACGGGTTGCAGTTTTAGGTTTAGGAGGGATCGGGGACTTTATGGTTATGGAGGGGGAGTTGAGGTTTAGGGTAAAGGACTTAGTAGTTGAGTAGGAAACTGGGTATGAGTTTTAGGTTTAGGGTTTAGGATCTAGTAGGGCTATGTGTTGCATAGGATAGGGTGTTGGAAGAGCTATGTAGAAAAGGGAGATCAGGCTAGTGGGAGTTAGAGCACTTGGTTTTTCAGCAAGTGGCAGTGGGGAGGTGTACCACAAGCTACTACCACTCGAGCAGCTGTAGCAGAGCCAAAACAAATATGACAAATGATGAAAGTTTTATATAAACAAGAGTACAGGGGTCATAAATCAGCCTTGCAACACAGTGCATATAGAGCAAAGATGCTGAAGTTGGTAAAAATAGGGAAGCAAAAAGCATTCTATATTGTAAGAGAAGTGTATTTATTTAATTAGTATTTAACTAATTCATGAATTATCTCACCTCCTATTAATGAGATAGGGATTTTTTTAAAATAACCATTGCTTGGTTCCTTGTAACAGTTAATAGGATTAAACTGAAAGTTTATTTCCAATATTTCTGGCATGCTTTCAGAAATATCATAGGTAAACTAAAGCACATGCAGAATAGTGAAGTAGATGAAAAATAGTGCAGGTGAATGTGTCAAAATAATTAACTTTCCAAAAGATAACAGTCAAAAGGAAAAAAAGATATATTGGATATCACCTATATTAAAGAAGTATGTAGATAAGGAATGCAATATGCACTACAGAGAGTGGAACAAAGCTCCAGAAAAATGTGTGTGTGTGTGTGTGTGTGTGTGTGTGTGTGTGTGTGTGTGTGTGTGTGTGTGTGTGTGTGTGTGTGTGTGTGTGTGTGTGTCTGTTTGTGTGTGTGCATGTGTTTGTGTATGGGGGTACCACTGAATCCTTCATCTATGACTCCAGTTAATCTAAAGATAGCCTTGATCAAAAGCATCACTGAAGGGTATGATTCAGTCTGAGAGCAGGCATTTAACCAATGCCAATAAATAAATACAGATAAACAAGCATGTGCTGTGCAGATAAACAAGTGTCATTTAGTATTACTTTAACATAGTTTCACACCACTAGATACCAAATAAATTATTTACTTCCCAATTAAAGTCTCTGCATGCATTTAATTTATTTCTTGGTTGAGGTGTAACTAATCATCTTGTTCTTTTCTCTCCCTTTCTATTTTGTTTTTATTTGTGTCTTCTCCCTTTGTGACGTCATCATTTTTTACAATTTCTTCTCATTCACTTTTCCACCATCAAGACAACTTCCTTTCAGATCTTTTATATGTTTTCTGTTGTTAATGTTACCTTTTCTACATATGTGATTACTTTCCTTCTTACCTGCACGTTTCTGCATAGTCTGGTGCCCTAGATTGTGGAGGAGTTACAGTAGTGAAAGAATTGTATTTTCTGCTCCAGGACTGCTGCTTCAGTGCTATTACAACTGTCTATATTCCAGTATTACTGCTAGAGTCTTCTATTCTGCTTATCAGCTACCTGCTTAAAGTTGCATTCCGGTGCTTTTCTGTTTCCCTGTTATTTGCATCTGTCCAAGCCCCAACTGAGACATTAAGCTAACGTTTCTGAAATTCTAACCTGCCTGGTGTCATTGACCTGTAACTCAGAGACACAGGACTAGAGTGCCAGTGCTGGCTTTATTTGATTGGACTCCTCTCTAGCTAGCCTGCTTACTGCAGCTTGAAATTTTTGCCAACTCTCTCACCCTTTTCCTGTTGTTCCTTTAAAAGGCTTTGTCTCTGCCCCTTATGGTACTCCGAATTCCAAAGTCCCTCCCCTCTTTCATTGCTATTGTCTCTTGTATAAGCTGTTACATACTTTTCTTACCCTGTGTTTTCCATAGATCCATAATACCGTATACCCATCAGCAAACCAGCATTGCTCTTGAGTAAACCTCTTATCACAAATTGCCTCCTTTTCTCAGAGCTCCCATCTGCTTGGTGCCTTTGCCACATTCTGTGAAAATACTTAATTAATTCTGCTCATCCTTAACTGATAAGAAATTTATGTTATTATTTTTGCACTTCATTTAACTATTTTAAAGTGCTATTACTTTATTTTGATTTTGCACTTTAAATCATTTTAAAGGCACCTTATACTTAAAATCACCTTGTCCAGGCAGTTTGTTTAAGCTGTTTTGTGGTAGGATTACATTCTCAAGCAATCCTTTTTATGTTTTTACATTAAGAAGGACTGGCTAGTCCATGTAGTGACAGTAGAAAAGTTGTCTGGTCTATCTGGGTTGGGAAACAAATAAGAAAGCTGCAGTTGTAGTCGTTTCATTGACCAGAGGACTTAGAAGCCAGTTTTCTATATTTTGTGTCTGTATAAATTTTGTGCATTTGAGCACCACTGTCCATCATGTAGTGGTGGTTAGTAGTGCCCTATAAAGACACAAACACCTAGAAAACAAATTTCCCTGAAAAACCACCTCTGAAACTGCACCATAACTTGGTGAAAGCAGAGCAACTACTTTGTGCCTTGAGTCGCACAGAACAGCTAATCTGCACTTTGATTAGCATTGATTCTTGAATTCAGTGTTATATAGCCTATTCTAGTCTCATCTCTAGCCCCAAAAGTACCTTAGTCACCCCAATGTCAACCCCTCATGCTCTGCACTCCTATAGCTCACAGTACCTGGCATCATGGATGTTCACTTTCCCAATTTCTCTGCAGGCAGATTGGTAGATATGGGTATACTGAGCAATGTAATAGTTATCTATTGGCAACTATTTAATCTCTGAAGAAACACAGTATGCAAGATATATATATACACAATGTCTCTAGAGGAAAAACTCTTGCATACAAATGCTCATGATAGCAGTCTGGTTGTCAGAAACATATGCACTACACCCACCACACGTAGTACGGACCCCACACATAGACCTACTTATGCTGAGGCACTTAACTGCAATATTCCCAAACCCTGGAAACCCCCCTGACATTCCATCTGCAAAAAAAAAAAACAACATCTAACACTCCATATACATGCATACCCAGCTGAGCCTCAACTACCAATCCCATAAGGAGAACCAATACACTACACTACACAGGACTAAAGTCATAGGGAATCCATTCTGCTACATACTGATTCCCCACTCACCAGGCTAAACAAGGAAAAAATAACTGTGATTTCCCTGTCGGGGACAGGATCCACTAAGCTACCATGCACCGAAGCCATTAATCACAGGTAGTGGTAAGATTCAGTCACTGTCCTTGTATGTGTAAGTGACCTGAGACCTACCTCCCAGGACTATATGAAGAGAACATTCTGGAACACTCAGACTACGTGTCACAGGTTGGTATGTGCCTAGCATTAAGCAGCATTCTACCTTCACCAAGGATGATGTCACATTACAAACAGATTGACTTAAATAACTGGCTTAGTTTTTGGTGTCATTCTAGGGGATACAATATTTGTCAGCATGGGAGAACATGGTTAATAAATCATGTTGCTTTGCCAAGAATGGTCTGCGCCTGTCCTATCTAGGCTTTAAAATATTGGTGAAAACATTGTCCTCTCCATAGGGCCTTTTTTACACAATAAAAAATTGACAAACTTTCTAACATAGCAACATCTTCCCAAATCTATAAAGGTGTCTAAACAAGAAGCCCCACTCCCTCCAAGCCCACCTCACCTTGGGGAATGCAGACATCTGTGCAGTTATTGAGATATGGTTTAAAGACAGCAGCCTAGCATTGTAAGATTGTAGTATCCTCCACACATTTATACAAGCAACTGCAAAGCCAGGGGCTAAAGGTGGAGGTGTCCCAATCTACATCAATAGCAAGCATACCCAGGTTGTTTAAACAGAATGATGCACTGGAGTTCCTCCAAGTCCTGAATAGCATAGACAAAGTCCCATACCATATCCTACCAGGGTAAATGGTTACCCTCTATGTCCCATGAAATCCATAGTTCATACCTAGAAATACCATACTCATGAGGGTCTCTAATTATCCATATATAAACTGGAAATTCTACATGACTTCTGATTTGCTGGCACAGAGATTCATAGACTTTGTGAACACAAACACCCTGGATCAGTTAGTGCATGCACCTACCAACAGTACAAACATACTAGACATGGTACTCACAAATAGGGGAGAACACTGCACCCCACCCCCAGTGTCATGCCCTTTGTAAAGTCATGAAACTGAGCAACAGTTCCAGACTATTTTGTTGACAGAGTTGTTAAGTAAATGAGATGCAGCATGCAGTGGAATAAAAAAGAGCCTTTGGAACACATGTATGAGATTTACTCTCACAGCAGGCTGGCAAAGTATGAATGGAAATGGTCAAATTTCTGTTTTTTGCACTGGCAAGGTATGAGCTATGTAGGTATTGTAGACATTAGCTTATTGACTTAGAGCTGCTGGGCTTTATGGCACAGTGGCCATTAGGGGCACAAACATCCCTATAACCATTAACATGGGTCTCTGGAATAGGTTGGAGTAGGCTAGGTGCTTAAGCCACTTTAAGCCATCAAACACCCATGCCCATTTGGTGATATTAGCCAAGATGACTGAATCTTCTAGAGCCAATTTTTACATGATTGAGTGGCTAGACTTGTCACAGTATACAGTCTGTGATCTGTGTCCTCCTATCTTGAGGGTATTGTGCACTATAGATGCCAAAAGTGATTGCTCTGTACAAATGTTCCCCCTATACGCACTGTCTAGAATCTGTGATGCTGTCCACAACTCCATTCTTGGATGAGTTTGAGATGTAAACATTCACATATTTTTGGAAGGTGGGAAGTGTCCCACAGAGACACAAAGAGGAAGTGCAAATTCCATACAGGCAGTGGAATGATATCAGGAGCAAACCTTATACTTTGTTCATGGGAAGCAAAGACTTTAAAAATTATGCCAACTGGTCTCTTCTTGCATCCATGGCAGCTGTCTTGTTTATACCCAGTTTCATCCTGAATGCCTTCCTTTCTCCTACCATTTGTTGAAATTCCCGTTGCTCTTCAGAGTCTGCTTATAAAGACACATCATGTATCTTTGTTGATCTGTCCTCTCTGAACTGTTTGCTAATGTAGTCCATCACCAGAATGAACTGCAGTGGGTAAGAGCTGAACCCTGAAGCTCATCAACTCCCACTAGGTGCCCCTTTATGATTCTGAGTGTGACTTGTGTCACTGGGTCATTGTACACAGACTGCACTAATTCTGCCAATGTTTCTGGGTCTTTAGACCATTGCAGAACTGTCAATAGCAGCTTTTTTTAATGTTGTCATTCGCTTTATCCAAGTTTAGGAGAGCTCAGTTGTGTTCTTTCCTTATCTCTGGCTTTGTCTCCACTATGTCACTGCAAACATCGGTTCAGTTCTGCTATATCCTGATAAGAATCCAAACTGCATTTCACATTTTATTTTATACTTCTCTGTGCACTCATTTATCAATCACCCTCTCCAGCACTTTTATGCAGTGTGAGTTTGATACCTCTGTAGTGCCCACTGGTGAGAATGTCTGCTTTATTCTTGTACACTAACACTAGGACCCATTTCTCCCATAACTCATGAGACATCCTGATCATATTTGCCTTGACCTCATCTGACTCATGCTTTTCATGACATCATTTTCATCAGTGCTGTTCTTGCTTCTTCTTTGGTGGGCTCTTCTCCATCTTTCATTGTAGGTTGTGTATGAGGCAGTACAGCTTTTGTGTTTTTTTTTTTTTTTTTTTTTAGAAGCCACTGAAGTACTCCTTCCATTTGACTTTGGTGAGGTTGCTATCTTTCACACTTTGCTTTGCAACCTAAGTTTCACATCAATGCAGCATCTAACAATACCACCAGAAATGATGATCCTTGCATAATAAATGGGTTCCCACTAACCAGAACTGTTGTTCAATAGGTTCATAGGTAGGTACTAGGCTATTGGCCATAGGAACCACAGAAAAAGGAAATTCTCTGGAAAGACCCTGATTATGTCATTATACATTCAATACTGACCTAAACTTTTCACTCTCCAATGACCTATGTAAACAACTAATTTACATTCACTTAAAAAACATTACATATCTATTGTTACATAAAAACAAACAACAAACATTTCTAAGAATTTGTGAATACATTGTACCCGTGTGCACACACATACACATAACACTACTATTTCAAAAAATGCTGTATCATATATTTCTCCCATCACATTTATTGTTTAATAACATAAACATATTTTAAAAAACATAAAATATAATAAATACTACAATACTACATACTTATATACTAGTATATTTATCCCAAAATGTGTTTTAATTTTAATATTGGCAGCATGCTTATGTTATCATTTATTCCGGGAAACACTGTGGCATTTAGTCTTAACTGCCATTTCATTTCACAAATATCCAGATGCACATCCAAGACAGCACCCTGACTGTCCTTTTTTATTTGCTGTATTATACAAAACTTAAATCTGTGCTCTGGGTATTGTTCAATGTGTCTGACCAAGGCATTGGTATTCTTCATATGTCTAATGTCAAGTATATGCTCACCTATTCTTTACCTAAACGTTCTACAAGTTTTTCCTATATAGAAGGCCAAACAGCCTTCACATTTGGCCATATAAACAATATTTTTGGTGTAACAATCAAAATGCCCACATATATGTATGGACTCTCCCCCAACATTTATTTTATCCCCTGTAACCAAGATGTATTTACATATACTACATCTACCACACCTAAAATTTCTTTACTATGGTGGAAACCCCCAATCTCATTTCTAACCTTAGCATCTAATTCCAACAATTGCTTAAATGACTTCCCTTTCTTATATACATTTTTGGGGGGTTTACTCATTTTTCTCCACACATTGCCATCCAATTTTAACAATTTCCAATTGTTGTGTATAATATTAACTATATACTCAGCATCATAATTGTAAGTAGTTTTAAAATACAGTAACTCACTCATATCTATTATGTTACTTGTTTCATTTGCCTTATCTTCTGCTATGTACATATCCCTTTGATTGTCCACATTATTATTAATTGTCAAAATTTCCCCATAAGCACCATTAATTCTCTTATATTTACCTTCTCCCATAATAGAATCACATAGCGCTGTGGGATACCCCCGGTTGATAAACATACCTCTAATAAATTCAATTTCCTGAAGAAAGTCATCATATTCACTTACCATCCTGGCTGCCCTAACCATTTTGCCTTTTACTATAGCTTTTTTCTGATGGCTGGGGTGCCAGCTCTGGTAATTCAGATAAGAATTTGAAAACGTAGGCTTCCTATAAATACCAGAAGTCATAAGTTTTTTTACCTGATCAACCTTCATTTTTACATCTAAATATGATATTTCCTTACTACTATATTCATAAGTGAATCTAAAAAAATGGCACTGTACAATTAATGTAATCTATAAATGCCTTCATAATTTCAACCGGTCCATCCCACACAACAAATATGTCATCCAAAAAACGGGTGTATTGTTGTATGTACTTCATATATTCACTAACAAATACATATTCTTGTTCCCAATAGGACATAATATAATTAGCATAAATTGGGGCACAAGCAGCTGCCATTGCTACTCCAGTTTTTTGCTTATAATAAAAATCTTCAAAGAATATGTAATTATTTTTCAACACGACCTCCATTAAAGTTACAAACACATTAACATGATCCTGTTCATATACACTCATTTTTACTAATTGTTTCTCCAGTCATTCTAATCCAATTTCGTCAGGAATAACCGAAAACAAATTACATACATCAATTGTTAACAATATTGTGTGGTCACTAATTTTAACTGTTTTTAATTTGTTTAAAAAATCCTATGAATCTTTGGATATGTACCCAAATTCTTTTAAACCTTTTTGCAAATGAAAATCCAAAAACTTACTTATAAAACTTGTTTTACCCCTCTTCCCATCAACAATCGGCCTAAATTGGATATTGTTCAACCCTTTATTCAATTTTGGTATACCAAAAATATTACTAATCATGGGAAATTTATTAGCCAAATAATAATGTTCAGTTTAATCTATTTGTCCTTGAATTAATAAGTCCAGTACGCAATATGCACTTGGTTCAGACTACTCTCCTCATATGTGTCAGTAGTCAACATAGTTAACATATAATCCGTATAATCGTTTTTATCCATTATCACCATGCCATTCCACTTGTCAGGCTTCATAAACCTAACTGTTTTGTCATTAATCAATTAATTTAATAATTTCTCTTCATTTTTATCTAGGTTATTAATGCTATCAAAAACCTTCGTATTTCCTATGTTTCTACTTTGCTTCATATACTCCCTTATGTCTAACTCACATACTTTTTTGTATAAATTTACCATTCCATTTTGCGGTGGATTAAATTTACTTGGTTTCCTCAAACCAACATTTTCTTGCTGATGGTGATTATCAAAGAACATCCTAATATTCATTTTCCTTGTCAACATTTTCAAATCTATTAAAGCCTCAGTTAAATTTCCCCTTCTTAAAGGTATAAAAGAAAAACCTTTTGATAACAACTCAGCATGCTCGCCCCTTATTAACCTACTAGAATAATTATACAACTTATAATCGCCTTGAACATTTAAAATAATGGATGGGCTAATTGAACAAACAGCCTTTGCCTCACCCTGTGTTACATCAATAATATTCAACATATCACAATTTACATCATTGCATCCAAGTACAGGTATTAACACATTGGTTTCATTGATACTACTAGTGTGTTTGTCCAAAAAGTCCGTCCACACTGACCTTTGTTGTGTCACTAAAATTTCACTGTCCCCCACTTCAGCACATTTACAATGCTGCTCAAACCAATCCAAATTATCACAAACAATATTGTCACAAACAGCATATGCCTCCCTGTTCGAAAATTCGAGCTCCGAATAGACACTTACTTCTAATAATGAATCATTGGAGCAGTCTATCTCCATCCACCCAGTTGTGGTTCGCAATATTGCTGTGCATAGTTCCATTTCTTCGGTCTCGTCCCTTGCCTGAAATATTCATGGCTCCCATCAGTCGCCTGCTGCTGCCGTCCCTGTTGTCGATTTTTCTGCCTCTCTGACTGCCTGGGACCTCCATCTAAAGGGAATTCACTCCGTTCATCTCCACTATTATGAACGCCCTGCCACCTCGTCATTTCCTGTACCACCTCCGATTTGCCATTGGCTGATGACCCCCTGTGCCCATGGTTACCTGCAGACAACGGATATACCTTTTGGCTTTTATATTCATTAGAGTCTCTGTTTATTTTATTAAGCTTTCTTTGAAATATATTGGCACAACTAGATTCAATAGATGCCAATATGTTGTTATAATTGGTTTGGTAATGTTCAAAGTTTAGGTCCGCCAAAATACACTCGTTCTCTTCCTCTAATTCTAGTGTATGGCGGGTTATGAGCGAGTCATTATACTTAATCATAATTTTCATAAGCTCCATTCCAGTCGGGTCAAATAATTGGTGTACTTCCTCAAGCATTTCTATGTTGTTGCCAATACCATTGGGGTATCTCCACAGCCGCAAACCTCGCGGCACCAACCGCAAATCAATATTCCTTTGCAAATAGCTATTTTCTATCTGCAACTTTTTCATATTATACAATTTCTTGTCAAAGTCCTTTAATCAGCTGACCAAAGTCTGATTAACTTTCTTAGACATATTCTTACTAGCGCCTTCTTGCTGAAAGTCAAAATTGTTAATTCTGGTATTTATAGGAAGCCTACGTTTTCAAATTCTTATCTGAATTACCAGAGCTGGCACCCTAGCCATCAGAAAAAGCTATAGTAAAAGGCCAAATGGTTAGGGCAGCCAGGATGGTAAGTGAATATGATGACTTCCTTCAGGAAATTGAATTTATTAGAGGTATGTTTATCAACCGGGGTATCCCACAGCACTATGTGATTCTATTATGGAAGAAGTTAAATATAAGAGAATTAATGGTGCTTATGTGGAAATTTTGACAATTAATAATAATGTGGACAATCAAAGGGATATGTACCTAGCAGAAGATAAGGCAAATGAAACAAGTAACATAATAGATATGAGTGAGTTACTGTATTTTATAACTACTTACAATTATGATGCTGAGTATATAGTTAATATTATACACAACAATTGGAAATTGTTAAAATTGGATGGCAATGTGTGGAGAAAAATGAGTAAACCCCCAAAAAATGTATATAGGAAAGGGAAGTCATTTAAGCAATTGTTGGAATTAGATGCTAAGGTTAGTAATGAGATTGGGGGTTCCCACCGTAGTAAAGGAAATTTTAGGTGTGGTAGATGCAGTATATGTAAATACATCTTGGTTACAGGGGACAAAATAAATGTTGGGGGAGAGTCCATACGTATATATGGGCATTTTGATTGTTACACCAAAAATATTGTTTATATGGCCAAATGTGAAGGCTGTTTGGCCTTCTATATAGGAAAAACTTGTAGAACGTTTAGGGAAAGAATAGGTGAGCACATACTTGACATTAGACATATGAAAAATACCAATGCCTTTGTCAGACACATTGAACAATACCCAGAGCACAGATTTAAGTTTTGCATAATACAGCAAATAAAAAAGGACAGTCAGGGTGCTGTCTTGGATGTGCATCTGGATATTTGTGAAACAAAATGGCAGTTAAGACTAAATGCCACAGTGTTTCCCGGAATAAATGATAACATAAGCATTCTGCCAATATTAAAATTAAAACACATTTTGGGATAAATATACTAGTATATAAGTAAGTAGTATTGTAGTATTTATTATATTTTATGTTTTTTAAAATATGTTTATGTTATTAAACAATAAAGGTGATGGGAAAAAAATATGATACAGCATTTTTTGAAATAGTAGTGTTATGTGTATGTGTGTGCACACGGGTACAATGTATTCACAAATTCTTAGAAATGTCTGTTGTTTGTTTTTATGTAACAATAGATATGTAATGTTTTTTAAGTGAATGTAAATTAGTTGTTTACGTAGGTCATTGGAGAGTGAAAAGTTTAGGTCAGCACTGGATGTATAATGACATAATTTTACAATTTTAAGGTTCTTGATGAGATAAGTAGTAGTTTATTAATTAATTAATTGGTTAATGAAAGTTTGGGGTGTGAAACTGTGAGAGTATATAAGGTTGTAGTGGGAAGGAATGTGTTATGTTATTTTCTGAAGAAGTCTGTAACAATAAAGATGAAACCTAGGTAAAACAGTCATTAATTGATGTTCATTCAGCACTGGAGTATCAGGGTCTTCCCAGAGAATTTCCTTTTTCTGTGGTTCCTTGGTTAGTTTTCTGGACTTTGTATTGGCCCTAGGGCCTATATAAGCCTAGCCAAAAAGGTACCCTGGCTTTCACCACTCAAGAAAATTATTTTCCTCTGCCCCTGTCGAGCAGAGCCACAGAGGTGATCCCCGGGATGAACTTCCTATTTCCCATCCAATCATCAAGATTTTTCTTGAAGAGTGCTAATAAGGAGCTTTGTTCGATATAGATAGGTAGTTTGTTCCAGAGTATGGGAAGTCTCTGGGACAGGAATCTATCTCTCCAGCATGTTCTGTTTACTGTGGTGACAAGGTTTAGGTCCCTAGAGCATGTAGCTCAAAGGGATTGGGATTTCTTTAAGTGGAGCATGTCCAACAGCTCTGGGTTTGACATAGCTTCGTATGTTAGGCAGAGATCGCCTCTAAGTATGCAATATGTGATGGAGTAAAGCTGGAGTTTTTTGAGACGGTCTGCGAAGGGCATCTGTTTGAGGCTGGTAATCCTCTTTGTGAGGTATTTCTGTGGCACTTCCAGTTGTTGTAGATGTCTTGTGAGGTACATACCAAAAGGGGCTTTGTACTCTATAGTGGGTCTAATGAGTGACGAGTAGAGGGGAACAATGACCTCTTTTTTCCTGGATGAGAAACCTTTTGTGATGAGGTGTGCCACATAGAAGGATTTCCTGACTACTGTGGTGATGTGATTATCAAAGGACAGACTGCTGTCCACCTTTGTCCCAAGGTCTCATCACACTTTTGGTGTTAAGTGGACTACCACCTATGTGGTAGCTCATGGGTACAGAGTTTTATCAAACAGAATGACAATGCACTTTTTGGCAATGAGCTTGAGGCTATGGCTTTGACACCAGGCATCTGTCTCAGTGAGGCCCTTTTGTAGGATGTCCACATCATTAGGAGTTGCGATTGTGGCTCCTAGTTTGCAGTCATCTGCGAAATTCATTAACCAAAGACCTTCTGTGTTAGCCTGTACTTCAGAAAGGTAGATACCAAACAGGAAAGGACCCAGGACTGAACTCTGTGGACTCTACTTGTCACTGGTCTGAAGTCGGATTATAAACATTAGAAGTGCACTACTCCTAGTTTGGTGAATTCAGTGCAGGTAATTATTCAAAGAACATATGTTTAGCATGTCAAGTATGAAAAATTGCATTTCATTACTTTTTATTTACTCTTTATACTTTTATTTCATTGTAATCATTTTTTTGTAAAATACTTTTATAGTATGTTTTAAAATACCTAATATTGTCAAAGCACGTTACTGAAGACATGTCAGATACTGAAATTTGTTTCATCTCAGTGCGCTTGTCAAACATTAATTTGTACTAAGTGCAATCTGCACTATACTAGGTAGCTTGATAGTCAGTTTGAAAGCTTGTAATCAAGAATTAATGCTTTTAATTTAGATTTTATAAGTATAGCAGCTTCACATTTCTTATCAAATGGTACACGGTGGTCATGACTTATGTTTGCATTATTCATGGTGATTATAGCCATAGCTGGCCAAGTGTACACAAACAAGTATATCCACAAGTGTGTGAGTGTGTGTGTGTGTGTGTGTGTGTGTGTGTGTGTGTGTGTGTGTGTGTGTGTGTGTGTGTGTGTGTTTCCGTGCACTTGTGGATGCATGTGTGTGCGCATCTGCCCTTGTTTGCATGTGTGTGGTTTATCTATATTGGAAGAACACACATGCGCATGTGCATGCAAATATATGATCTGAGAGCAATTAAAAAATTTCTACCCAGTTTCATTATAATTCAATCACTGAGCTGTATATCATGGAAGCCTTTAAATGAACAGCAGATGTAAACAACAAACTAAGTGTACTTGTTTCATTTCACTGCAGCTACTCTTGCACACCTGTCCCTATTTGAGGAAGTCCACACCATGATCTAATTGATAAGGATGCCCCTATCATGCAGCTGTCTGTAAGCATATTCTGAAACTCATATCACAAGAATTCTTCCAAAGATGATAATCCAGAGTAAGCCTTCTCCAGCTGTTCTCTTCACATCACCTTTTTAAAATTGTCTTCATAAGTGTTGTCAATATGCTGCACATTCCATTTTACCAAATCATCTTCATTCTTTATAGTGACCACTTGTGCACCTATGATTTAGCTACCGCACTCCAGCTACCAGGAGATCAGTCTTTCACCTGGCAACCAGGTTTTTAAAACATAAATAAACATATGCTGCGTGTTTTTAACTGCCTTTCCTATAGTTATATTGAAGTGAACCCTGACATCATAAACAGAAGTAAAAATGTTACTCTCTTCTCTTTGGCACACTCACCTTCTTGGAGACATATCTTAATCCTTTAGCTGTCTTAGTTCAGGAAAAACATCAGTTTATAAACATTTAGGTATGATATAATCAGTTGCTATTCAGGCAGCTGTGTTTTATTTATGATTCAGTAGTGCATATGCTCCTTCAGTACACCTAGATATAAATAGTTATGAGTTGTTTGTGGCAGTGTCACCCCTCAACTTTGTATGTTTGTTATTTTTGTACCTGCTAGTAAGGATATACCTAATGGTGTCATTATTTACACCTTTGTATTTACAACACAGGCCTACCTCACTGCCCTCGGTCAGGCATAAGGTGCAACTGACATCTGCCCTCATTACCATGCATCTCAGAAAATAAGAGAAATTGAAGCATTCGTCATGGACTAAATCAGTGCTTCGCTTACTGAAAAGACTATCGGTCAATCCATTAGTGCTGCATTATTCAACACAGACCTGGTATGATCAAAGCTACAGAGACGGCAAACCACTAACATTTTTTTATTTGAAGATAAAGACTCGTACCCTGAGGTGTGTCTCCAATATACACTTAAATAATATATGTCAACTCCGTGCTCAGTAACCCTTAAAGTACTTTAAATTAACTTCACTGGTTTATCTTTCAGGCTTGAATATCCATGGTTTGAGTAATCTGGCATACATTAAGTAAGCTGTACTCCACTGTAGGAGTATGACTTACTCATCTTTGTCATAATCTCTAGTGGTCACTTTTCCTCCATTGTCTCAGAACTGGGCATCCAATCCAAACAAAGTTCCTACATAATTGTATTTAGTGCTGATCCTTTCTCATTCCTTCTGATGGAGCTCTACATATTTTTAGTATGCTGATCCTTTCAGTGTAAGTTATATCCTCACAGTTCAAACAGATGTTTATGTCCTTAGAACCATAAGTGTTAATAAATCAGTGTAAATGGCAAACAGTTTGGAAGAAACATATATGTACAGTGGTCACATTAATTAGATTTTAGGGCATAAAATAAATTTTATATGTCACAATAACACAGTAAATACTTTTTGTAATGGCCTCTAATCAACTATATTATTTCAGTGTTCATTTTAGCTACATACATGTTGTCAGCAACATTTTCATCATCTAGTGGTAAGCCATCATATTAGAGAAATATGAAAGTCATGACAATATAAATATATAGCATATGAAAAACATTTAAGATGAGATAATTCAGTCTGTTGTATGTAGCATAGTTTGGGAAATATTTGTTTAAATATGAGATGGTAAAACTTGATGTCTAGAAGCATCATTAAGATCATCCTGAGAAGCACCTGGATATATCACTGGAGTTTAATGAGACAAACTTGGAGAACTACAATTGCAATATACCTGAACAGCCAACTATATTGATATAGTGGGAGAAACTTCACAACTGCCATCTTACAATAATATATTCTCTATGGCCATTTACTTAGGAATAAAGTTGAAATCGGAATCTGAATAAATAAGAGTAGATTAGGCTTGTTTAAAAAAGTAGTAGTCTTTCCATCAATGTATTTATGTATGTGATAGCAATCTCCGTTTCATACAGAAATCTGATGTTATAAGTTCATCTAGGTAAAGGAATCTCACAGACACAAGTCACCTAGTTAAAGTTATTTTAGAAGCAGTTATTTGTCACCACAAGAATTTTGCAAAGAAATATATAGTTAAGGAGGGACAGTTATTGCTGCAGACAGCATAATTTGCACCTCAGAATAAAAAACTGACACAATGCCTCATCCCATGGATCCACTGTAAGGTTAATTCTTTTGCCCTGATTTCCACATTGCATGACCCAATAGATGGCTGTGCATCATCCTGATGCATTGTGCTCTCTCATAATTTGCTTTCAGGAAGTTCATAGGATCAGAAAAAACACAATTTTTATTTTTTTTTATTTATTTACACCTTGTTGACCTTGTTAGTCCTGCTAGGCCAATGGGCTGTTTTCAGTGGAGACCCAAGGTGGCATTTATACTGACTAGGGAAAATGTTGCCAAGGCATTGGGGAATGTCCCTTATTCTTTTCATGTATAAGTAAGTGATGCATAACTCCAATTCGTATCATTGAGGCTTTGGGAGAAAGAATGCAATGGTGAAAGAGACGGAGAAATGAGTGCAATCTGGTTTAAAAGATGTGTGTGTAGAGAAGAACAGGAGTTAGAGTAGACATGCACATGCAGTCAGATTTGAATGCAGTGAAGGACAAACAAAGGATGTGATGGATATTACAAACAGCATCCAGCTGTTCCACGAGAAGGGCTGCAGCAGCAGGCTGCGATTACAGAGTTTTCACCGGAGGAACAGAAGATGAGTAGTTAATGGATTTATTGCTGCAAGATGAGCCAAGTGAAGAATCAGCACTTTTGTGGGCAGATTGACTAAACAATATTTTGATAAAGGGGGTGGTGAACAGATTCTGAAAGAGAGACAGGTGTGCAGCATGAGAAGAAAAGATGAGAAGCAAAACCAGTGGCTGGTAGATTAAAAAGAAGAAACTGGAAGAAAATTTCCACATGTAAAGTAACATAGAATATAGCACAACCAATTGATCAGTCATTTAGTCAAGAAATCAAACAATAAATCAGTAAATAACTAGTTATGTTCATGTAGGTTAACATATCTCTGTACAGGATCTTTAACAATGGCGAGAGTTTATCCTTTCGCCCATGTACTCCAAGTTTTGTCACTATATCTAATGCTGTCTTTTCTTCTGACTTGCTTCATTGAAGTGATTCACATAAGCGTAAACGTCTTCCTAAAAATGATCATTCAATGGAAGATAACGATTTATTACAGTTTTAGACCGATATTATTACATGACATGCCAGGAACTACATACATTTCTAAGATCTCATCCCATTTCTTTTTTTTTTTTTTGTTACATTAGTTTGATTGCAACTAGATACTTGAGCAGGAAGACTGAAAAGCACAGATTAGTCATATTGATGTGAAGTTGGTGACGCTAAAACTGTTTATAGCAAGATATCCATCTGAATTGTATAGTTACTGTTTTTGTAATAAAAAATTGCATTTTTTGTAAATTGTTCTTAGTACTGTTTTGTTTCCATATTCAATACTTGCATGTTCTTGTGAATGCTCCTTTACCCAGGTTGTGCCTATCAATGGCCTCTTTGATCAGTCCACTACCCTAGTGAATAGCATAAATAAATGCATTGATAAAATAGAGTATTAAACCTTAATATTATTAAATAGATAAAACAGATAAAATAAAATGTCACATACTATTTGATGCCAGTGATATAAAGGGTACTGACACAGCAATAAATTAATTTTATCAGTTCCACAATGTTTTAAATACAGTAAACATAATTAACAATATATTTTTCTTGGAAGAACCAAATAATTGTTAAATTATGCTTAGAAAAAACATATTATAATAGCAATACACTTAAGGAAAAAGTATGGTACTTCCAAATGCCATGAATGTCTGGCATATTGGTGCACCTTGTCTGCCATAGCATAGACTAGATTCAGGTCTGCTGAATCTAGCTTTGTTTGTATAACTTGAGCACTAATCCAGGCCATCCTTTTTGGAGCAGGTTCCCTTGCACCCTAGTAGCAGGAGTGTGCGGTTAGAACTTGTCAGATTGAAGACTGCTGGAACAGGGCTCAGTTTTGAGTATTTTTACTGGTTAATTGGGTAATATGCTTAAATCAGTTTGCTCATTTTCTATTGTTATATATATATAAAGAAAATTGCACTTTATTCATCTGCGTTTACTGTAATTGTGTTTCTTCCCACTTTATTACCTTATTTTGCTTGTGCTTCTTCTTAAATTGTATTATTCTGCTGCAGTTATTACTGCTTGGTAGTAACCTGATTAAATTGTAACTGTTATTCTAAGCCTTTTGGTTTAAGCACTTGGGCTTCAAACCAGTTGTTTTACATTAAGAAGGTTTGTGGACTGCATTGTTGTGGCAGGACAAGTAGCTTACATCCTTCTAAGTGGGGAATTGCTGATTGAAGGCTCAGTGTCTGTTATTCTAAAAGCACATTAGTTCTGGTTTAAGCACTTGGGCTTCAGGCCAGTTATTTTATATTAAGAAGATTTGTAGTCTGCACTCTTGTGGGAGGAGAGGCTAGATTCTGCCCTTCTGAGTTGGGAATTTCTGGTTAAAGGCTTATTGTGCCTGCTTATTTGATCTGTTTCTTTTTGAAATGTGTGCGCCTTGTTTGCTGTAGCCTAGAAGTTAGTAGTTTATTAGCCATTTTGGGCTAATTTCTAGCTCTTTCATTTCCCTTCTATAAAAAACACATTTGCATGTTTTTGCACGCTGGGCAGTGCCGGTTAGCTAGGGTTAAACTATTCCCGGCTCCACAAAGTCTGCTCTTCAATTTTTCCCTTGACAAACTTTCAACTTAAGCACTCAAACCATTAATTTCACAGCCCAGCACTTGCTCAAAATTCATAGCAAGCACTAATTAACTCTAGCACTATACCCCTTATACTGTCCAGAAGGACAAGGCTCTCTATTCGTCCCTACCAGCTAATCAGAAAACAGCTCACTTTACCTATTAAGGCATGTCCAAAGTGCAGTTTCAGGTGTAATCTCCAGTCCAACTGGTGAATCTGGGCATTTTGAGGCAATGTTACAACTGCCTCATGTACACAGACAACCCTCTCCTCCTACCACCAAACACTAATATATGCGAGAGATGCAATTATACAGCCAAACTGGAGGCAAAGCTCTCTCAACCCAAGACTGGAACTGACAGTCAAGAGGAGAAGGAAAATACTTGCAGCACACCACCAGTCTCACATAGACCTACTAAACCAACAATGGCAAATACCACACATAAATACACGAAAACATACTCAGAGGCTCTAAATAATAATCTGCAAAAGCAATAGAGAAATCCAAAGCAGACACCCAAGCAACCTCCACACCCCATCACAAACCATGAAAAACATAATTCACATAATCAGTGTGCCATGCCAATCACAGCCCTTAAGGCAAAATAACATACCAACACACTAGTAATAGGCGACTAGGCTGGACAAGGAGAAGGTTACAGTTAGCTGCCTGTCGGGCTCCAAGATCCACCACATAACACAAGCACTCAGGTTACTCCAGAACAAGTACAAATATGACTCTGTCATTGTCCATGTTGGTGTGAATGACCTGAGACGTACCTCCCTGGACTACATGAAAAGAGACATTGAAGAGCTCTCTGATCATGCAGCCTAGGCCGGTATGACCCTGACCTTGAGTAGCATCCTGCCCTCCCCAATAATGATGCCACAGTATAAAGAAAGAATGATCAATTTCAACAACTGGCTAAGTTTCTGGTGTCATTCAAATGGGGTCCAGTATCTGTCCACCTGGGATGACAAGCAACGTTACTTCGCAAGAGATGGCTTGCACCTGTCACCCTTAGGCTTTTAAATACTGGCCAAGGCTTTTGCCACCCCTATAGTGCCTTTTTTAGGCAAGGCTCAAAAGACAAACCCACTACCGTAAATAGCACAAGTAACCAAAAACTGAGGGTAGTGCTACTCAACTCCAGAAGTCTAAACCTCAAAATGCATGCACTCGAGGCAGTCCTCAGTACAGAGAACATCGATATCTGTGCAGTGACAGAAACCTGGTTTAAGGCTCCAGAGAGCACCCCAGCACTACCAGGCTGTAACTCATACCATACTTTTTGGCCACAGAACCCAGACCAAAACACAAAAGATGGGGGTGTATCCATATTCATCAAGGATACTCACACCTCCAGGTTAGTGGCACAGCACACTGCCTCAGAGATCATCCATGTGCAACTAACAATGGGCAAAACTGCAGTTCAAATTATAGCTTGCTACAGATCACCCACCATGACCCAGGACCCCCATTCCGCATTTCTGGAGACACTGGAAAATATGAAGGCCCTACCAAACACCCTAATATAGGGTGATTTCAATTACCCAAACATTAACTGGGAGAACTACTCAAGTACTAACTCCCTTGCTCAATGCTTCCTAGAATTTATAAATTCGAATGCCTTGGTTCAACTGGTCAACATGCCTACCAGAGGTGACAACATACTGGACCTGGTGATCACCAATATGGGCGACCGGTGTTCTACACTGGAGGTCAAACCCTCGCTGGATAGATCAGACCATAGACTAATCATTCTGGATATCCACATTCCGCCCCACCCCCAATCAAGGAAACCACCGTGAAAAACTTTTCAAAAGCAAACTTCACGTTATTTAAGACTGAGGTGGAAAGGTTCACAGCCTCCATGCTAAAAGACATTGCTGTCCAAGCTGCTGAATCCCTTACAAACACACTCTATGAGCACCTGCAAGAATGCATGGATTGTGCTATTCTAAGCAAAACCAAGACTCACTCCTCCAAAAAAAGGAAACCAGTCTGGTGGACCCCTGCCATAAACAAGCTATACAATAGAAGGAGGAAACTAGTGCAGAAAAGAGTAAAATCCCAAGAAGGAAAGACATCCCTGATCAGTATCAGCAAGAAACTGCGATCCCTCATAAAATCATCCAAGGCTAGCTTCGAAAGAAAAATTGCCAAGGACTCCAAAGATAACCACAAAGCGTTCTTTAGCTATGTCAAGAACCTAAGTGGAAACTCTCAGATCTGCTGTGAGTTAGTGCAGAATTGCACAAAATACACTGAACTGATTGATATTGCCAACATTCTGGCAGACAGGTTTAGTGCAAACTTCACCCCCCTCTCACCCTCTAAAGGTCCCATAACCATACCAGAAGAATGTAGTGCCCCAGCAATCACTGACACATAGGTTAAAACAGCCCTATCCAAAGCCTAAAATACAGCTTCAGTGGGACCAGACGGTGTCCCAGGCGGTGTCTTACACGAGCTCCAAAATGAACTAACCCCTCACCTAAACACACTGTTCATACTCAGCCTCTCTACAGGCTATGTACCCATAGAGTGGCACACAGCAACAGTTATCCTGCTACAGAAAGGTGGAGCCACAACGGACCCTGAGAACTAACACCCTATAAGCCTGACTAGCCTGGTCTGCAAGGCTATGGAGCACATCATCATGGAACTCATTAACAGAGATATTGGGAACCTTCAAACATTGTACCCTACCCAGTTTGGTTTGTTAAGGGCGGAACATGCCTCCTAAACCTGGTGGTCTTCTTTGAGACAGTTACCAAGGCTTTAGATGAGGGAAAGGAGGTACACACAGCCTATCTAGACCTCACAAAGGCTTTTGACACCATTCCCCATTCTGGTATTATAGACAAGCTCACCAGCCTGAACATAAACCCCTACGTCATCAGATGGGTTGCCAATTGCCTTATGGATAGAACCCAGAAGGTGAGAGTTGCAGGTTCTAGATCCGACTCTAAACCAGTTACAAGGGGTGTCCCCCAGGGCTCAGTCCTGGGACCCCTCCTGTTCAGTATATACTTTTCAGAGGTACAGGCAAGCACAGGAAGTCTATGGCTGACCAAGTTCACAGACGACTGCAAACTGGGGGTCATAACTGACTCTCCAGCTGATACAGACATCCTCCAGAAGGGTCTCACTGAGATGGATACCTGGTGTCAAAATCATGGCCTCAAGCTAAATGCCAAAAAGTGCATAGTCATCCCCTTTGGAAAAACAAAGTACCCGAGAACTACCACATATGTGGTAGTCCCCTAGATACAGAAAATGTAATAAGGGAAATGTGGACCCAAGTAGATAATAATCTCTCCTTTGATAATCATATTGCCAAGGTGGTTAGAAAATCCTTCTATGTGGCCCACCCAACAACAAAAGGGTTTGCATGTAGAACAAAAGAGGTTATTGTGCCCCTCTACTCATTACTCATCAGACCCATCCTAGAGTACAATGCCCCATTTGGGATGTAGCTTACAAGACACCTGCAGCAGCTGGAAAAACAACAGAAGTACCTCACCAAGAGGATTACTGGCCTCAAACATATGCCCTATGCAGCCCGACTGAAGAAACTCCAGCTGTACTCGCTTGCATACCACTTACTCAGAAATTATCTCTGCCTCACATACAAGGCCATATCCAACCCAGAATTGATGGACATGCTCCACCTAAAAAAAAACAAATCCCCAAGAGTCACACTCTCTCTATGGATCTAAACCTCACCACAATGATAAATAGGATGTGCTGGAGGGATAGATTCCTGTCCAAGAGACTCCAATTGCTTTGGAACAGAATTCCAATCTACATTAGGCATAGCCCCTCACTAATACTCTTCAAGAGAAATCTTGATGAGTGGATGGGAAACAGAAAATTTACCCCAGGGATAACTGCAGTGGCTCTGCTGGACAGAGGCACAGGGAACTAATGGCTCTGCTGGACCGAGCACAGGGAACAAATCTAAGGGGGCGGCAAAAGCCAACACATTCTGGCTAGGCTTATAGATGCCCTCGGGCAGATAGCCTAGTACTTACCTATGAACCTATGAACCTATAAACCTATATAAGTGGAAAATGCACATTTTATCATCTATTCACTAAGAAATAATACTTGTTGTCAGTTGCCACTTTTCAACTAAATATTATTTGCATAGCAATCTGTGTTCCATGTCATTTTTAAGGATAGCAGAAGGTCAGCGATTTAAATTGATAATTCGTGGCTAACCAACCTAACAACAGAATCAAAAATGTATTCTACAGACACATGGCCAGATATGATAAACAGCACTATTTCCAATTTCTGATATCATAGGATCATAGGAGATTGCTAGGCTACCAACCTGAAGGTCATTTTAAGCCTAGCCATTTCATTCCAATGTAATACCATAGAAATGCTAGTCAGTGCCCAAGATTGCATTTAGTGATGACTGTCCAAGTCCAGGAGTGTTGTGGACTCTACCCCCTGTAAGAATTAACGGTGCCCTTCCCACTTTCCCAGGTTCCTCTTGAACAGTGTCATAGAGGTGTTCTGTTTCACATGAATTGGTAGCCTGTTCCAAAGATGTGGCAGACACTGAGAGATAAATCTTTCCCTCCAGCATGTTCTATTTAAGTCACAGGTCATATTTAGGTCCCTGGAACTGGTAGTCCTAGTCCTGTTTGATTTTCAGATATGCAGCTAGTTCATTAGGTCTGGGTCTAGGATTGCCCTGTAGGCCAGGCATAAATCTCCCATAAGAAGTCTATATGATACGGAGTATAGTGTCAGTGACTTTAGTCAGTCTGTGTAAAGCACATGCTGGAGCCCCTTGACCATCTTTGTTAGAAACCTCTGAGGTCTCTCTAAGTGCTGCAGGTGCTTAGTACAGTACATGCCAAACAGGGTGTTATACTCAATTATACAATGACCCCCCACTAATATTCAAAAATGTGCACACTGTTTAGCCAGCATGTCTGTTGTAAATCCCACAATATACCAACAGAAAAAGGTCTAGTCACCTGGGCTTTTTTCCATTGGTATAAAATGTCCAAAACCTTTTTTTTTTAAATAAATAAAAAAAAGAAAAGAAAAAAACGGAGCAACGGAGACTTTCTTTTTTCCATTGCTTCAGTTTCAAAGCATTGATGTATGGGTATGCATAGGGATGCAAGTCCCATATGCATGCAGTACATCAACACAAGGAAGCAGTGTACCACCACAGGCAGAAGAACACTAATGCGCCATTATACAAAGACATTATTTAAGAAAAGGAAGTATTTTTTTCTTAAATAATGTCATTGTATAATAGCAATAACAAACTCTGTGGTTGTGGTATATTGAAATTTACCCACGGTTGGCTTTATGTAATCACTCGGGCTTTGCCCTAATGATTAAACCATGCCAACTGTGGGTAAATCTTCAATATAGCACACCACGTTGTCAGTTATTGCTTAATTATGGGCTGGATAAGTGCCGAGTATAGGGGAGCTATAACTTCTTTTGCTCTTGAGGCAATGCCTTTACTAATCAAGTGTGCTACATAGAAAACTTTCCTTACTACAGCAGACATATGGTGGTCGAAGTTAAGGTCATAGGCAACTTGTGATCCCAGGTCGCTTATCACCTCATGGGCACTTAGTGTATTGTTGTTGATTTGATAGTGTGAGAGGAGACTGTTTGTGCCAAAGGGAATGATGATGCATTTCTTTGCATTCAGTTAGAGACCATGACTAATACACCAGTATTGGTCTGCTTGAGACCCTCCTGCAGTATACTGACATCATTTGGGTATTCAATGATTGCACATAGTTTGCAGTCATCTGCAGACTTGGTCAACCACAATCCTTTAGTTTTGACCTGAACTTCTGAAAAGTATATACCAAACAGTAGGGAATGCAGCACGGACCTCTGTGGCACCCCACTGGTAACAGGTCTGCTGGTTGATGTGGAGTCACCAACTTTGATAGTGTGCATCTGGTTTGTGAGCCAGTTGCCAATCCATCTTACAATGAAGGGATTTACATTCAGTTTGCTAAATGTATCGGTAATGCCTGAATGTGGGATTGTGTTGAAAGCCTTTGTCAGGTGAAGTATGTTGAGTGCACAGATTTGCCCTCATCAATGGCCTTGGTCACATTTTCAAAGAAATCTACCAGAATTAACAGGCAAGATCTGCACTTCATGAAGCCAAATTGGATAGGATCCAGGGTTTGGAGGTCACCTATGTCTTTATTTATGAGGTCTATAATGATGCATCCTATGGCCTTACAGATGAGGCTGGTCAGGCTTATGGGTCTGTAATTTCCCAGGTCTGTTGCTAGGCCACCTTTGTGGAGGGGAATAACTGTTGATATTTTCCATTCTGCAGGAACAAAACCTATGGTTAGGCTATGGTTGAAAAGGGTACTTAGTGGTGAAGCTAGTTCATGTTTTAGCCTGTTTAGAAGACAGGATGCCATCTGATCCCATAGCTGTGTTTTTAGCCTTAGACAAGGCTCTGAGGTCCTGCTCTTCAGATATGTAGGGTGGGGTGGAAGTTTGGGGGAAGGTTTGTTGTAATTTAGGTGGGGAATAAGGGAGTGAAATTTTCACCAAACCTATCCAGTAGTAGGTTTGTTATCTCTGTGGTGTCAGTGTGTGTGATACCATTGGCAACTTTTTGCATTTAACCTTGCACATTCAGGACTTACACTTATCCCCAATAAAAGTCCTTTTAAGGACTGTTGCTTATACCAAAAGCAGCAAAAAGTCCTTTTTAGGACTAAGGGGACCTCTATTCAGGGCTGACTGCAACAGTTACACAGCCTTGCACATTTGCAGATGGACGGACCTGCTAACTCAACCCTCATTTTGGACTGTAGCACCACTAGAAAAGTCTGTATCAGGAATAAGAGGACCCCAGCACTGGACTGACAGCCACGATTCCTCAAGTTGGCCCATTCTCGGGCCATAACACCACCGATCATTCAGCTAAAGGCAAGGTACTGGGCCCTTAACTTAAATCTGAGGTAACACAGAGTGTTCTCTATTTTAATTTTGTACCAACCCTTGAAAGGTAGGCAGCACTCTCTGAGGTGGTGATCATGAGCTCTAGTTTGACATTTTTACTGAGCACCCCTCAGTTCTCAGCTCTCGGGTTTCTCCTCCACCGACCACCATGGATAATTCTCCGTTTAAAAACTTGGCTGACATCCCAGAACTATGGCTCAACTCCTACATGGAAGCATGCATTGAAGAGGATACTTCCCACAACAATGAAAACATCTTCCTTGAATTGAAGGAATGCCTGAAAGAGTTCATATGCCTAAAATTGGAGAACTTTTACCTAGTACAGTGCAAAACCCAAAATTTGATCCAAACGGACATATGCAATGCAAAAGATGTTCTTCTTCTTCTTCTTCTTTTGGCTTTTTCCCAGTTAGGGGTCACCACAGTGGATCACCTGTCCATTCATGATTGGCAATGGAGTTTTACAGTGTCGAGTTGCCAGCCCAGTGCCCAACCTTCCACAGAAGGCACACACACTCACACCTAGGGCCAATTTAGAGTGTCCAGTCCACCTACAGCATGTCTTTGGGATGTGGGAGGAAACCGGAGCACCCGGAGGAAACCCACTCGACCACAGGGAGGATATGCAGACTCTGCACAGAAGGCACCCCATCAGGGAATCAAACTGGAGATCCTCTTGCTGTGAGGCAACAGCGCTAACCGCTGCACCACTATGGCCGCCCATGCTATACAAAAGACCACTGGTGAAAAATGCCAACCAACAGCTATATGATAATTGGCAGAAAATCCTGAAAGACACTAGCTAATGGAACTGCTGCTTGAGTACAACAGGGGACAACAATAAAGGACCACTGCAAGCATAAGAGACTACGAAAGCCAGTGCCCAGACTCCCCAGACACAGAAGAGACCTGTAAGGCTATCAGGGACAGGCTAAAAGCTTCTGAAGATAAATCAGAACAAGGAAAATCAAGAAACTGATGAGGGGGACATCATAGCTGCAGATAAGACCTCAATCGTGACACAAAAAGAGGACAACACACCCAGAAGACAACAACAGGATTTTCCAGGGGGAAAGGCACCAAGGGAAACAAACCAGACAATGGCTACCCCCAAGGAAAACAACAGAACCTCCCTCTCCAACCGACAAAATGAATTGGAAGCCTCCACCACAACCTTGATGGAATGAAAGATGAAAGATAATGGACCCCAAACATGGTCCACAACAATAACACCCAAAATTTGCCACATGGATTCTGCAATGAGACCCAAGGAACAAAACAACAAAATGACAGGGGCAACACTGATGAATACTCCAGAAGGATCCCACACCAAGGAACAATGCCATCCTCCCAGAATGGAGTCACTGATATCACAACAAGAGAAGACAAACAGATCTTGGAGGGGCATAAGGGACCTGACCCACATATGGCAATCACCAACCACAACAAGTCAAAGAAGGAGGAACACAAGGACAAGCCCCCTGAAGTGTGAAACCACTCCACAAAAAACACTAATGGAAACAGAACTAAAGGTGTTACAGAGAAGGCTCACCTTCGTCCCCACAAGAAGAGCCAACCTATCCCAAACTATAGTAGACCTCAGGCTTTTCACTAAAAAATTACAGCTCAAGCTATTTTTCCACCAAAATGAGAAGGCCAATAAAAGCACAGACACCCATGCTCTAAGAGAAACCAGCTGGAGAAAACCAAGTAACTTTTGCCCTCCACCCAACTAAGTCATCACAGCCTTCCAGGACAAGTGCAAAACTGACCTACTAAAAAAACCTCAAAAAAAAAAAAAAAAACTCTTCAACGTCAAGCCTGACATGATAGCCCTCAGAAACCTGAACCAGGACAATAGTAGGAGGATAATGAAGGCCGACAAGGGTGGAGGCATCTTGATTACTGACACCACCAGCTACAATAACAAGAAAACAACCATGCTGCAAAACCAGCAATACTATGTACCCAGCAATATGGACATAGCAAAATCAGCTTACAAAGAACTCAACTCAACATTGGATGATCTTTACAATGAAGGGCTCATCAGCAAGAATGTCAACAAGTTCCTAAAAGTAAACTTCCCAAGAATGCCGCAATTTTTTGTCATCCCTAATCCTCACAAAGACCTATTGGATCCACCTTACAGACTGGTTATAGCAAGTAGAGGCTCGATCACTGAACCAATGGCGATATACTTGGACTAAACCCTTAAACCACTGGCCGAGAACAATCATTCATTTATCCTGGATTTTATGGACTTACTCTATAAGATCAATGAAATCCCACTTAATGAGGACTCACTTCTAGTCACTGTAGACGTAGAATCCCTTTATTCAGTTCTCCCACATGATTATTGTATCTCAGCCATGATCAAAGCTTACCACTTAGACTTTTCAGCATTACTTGGGGAAACTGAAAAATACAGTAAGCTATTCTCGCTGGTCTTAAAGGACAATTTCTTTGCATTCAACAAAAACATCTAGAGACAGACTACAGGTATAGCAATGGGGAAGCTATGGCCCCTAGTTTGGTGAACATGGCACTAAGAAAATGGGAGTCAGACTTCATATACAACTCCCCTTTCTTCAGCAACATGCCATGCTACTATCATTTCATTGATGACATTTTTCTGGTCTGAAATGGTAGCACAGAGAGGTTAAATGAATTCTTCAACTACATTAACTCATCAACTGGCTTTTTGAAATTTACACCCAAAACCAGTTATCATATTGTGGAATTCCTCAACCTCCTTCTGAGCAAAGATACGTTCAACAGAAACATCACCCATGACTTCTACAGAAAACCAACCAGGGTCCAATTTCTCCTGCATGCTGAAAGCAAGCACCTATTCAGTCTTAAGAAAAATGTCATTACATCACCAGGATTATAAGTAGCTCGAGTAACAAAAGACCTCAACAACTTTCTTCACATCATTCAACAGCTAGAAAGATATTTCCTAACCAGAGGATATTCTCAGCATCTACTACATCAAATACTGGACTCTATCATGGATAACAGGAAAAACAACACCTTAAAAAATCCACCAGAGCACAAGAAACAATGATTATAAGCTAAACTGCATACACCAATTATCTACGGATCATAGGGATATACAAAGTATCATCAAAAACAACTGGCCCATAATCAAGAGTAACAGGGTTTTTGGAAACATCTTTCCAGACACTCCGAAGTTTACCATTAAAAGGGGCACCAACATCAGGAACGACCTAGAAAGAACCCCAAACAAGGACATCCCCCAGGCGGGCACCCATCTGTGCAGGAACCCCCCCTTGCCACTATTGCTGCTATATGAGCAACAAGGATCACTTCTTCTGCTCTAACAACAAGCAGACCTACCCAGCAAAATAATGAGGCAGCTGCACCACAGAAGGAGTCATTTACAGAAGCCAATGAACAAAATGCAATGCTTTTTATGTGGGGAAGACCATCAATCTTCTTAAAACCAGGGTGGCAAAGCATCTTTTTGATCTGAGACACCTCAATAAAATGAGCTCTCTGGCAGGGGATGCCACCAAAAAACCGGGACAAAACATCTTCCACTTCCACATACTAGACCACCTAGAAAAGTAATCACTCTCAGGAGACTACTATTCTCGACTTGAGAAAAAGGAACTTTTATGGCAGATTGAACTTATGGCCAGAAAACCTCCAGGTCTCAACACTGCTGAATCCATTATACTAGTGCTGAACCTGAGGACTCTGAACCACTCATACTATAGCTAATATAGTCCACGACTCTGACCAAGGTATGCATGTTTCAGATATATTCACTATTTACTGTTTGATATAGAATAAGTGATGTCTTTATATTTTTATGTTTATTTTTATTCATTGACATGCATTATTATTCCTTTCAGCTTTGGGTGTTCCCCTAACTCTAAGTCACTAATGAATTTGGTTATACCGGCAATACTTTTTAGCAGTCACAATCCTTATGTTAAAAAAATGATACGTTCTGTCCAACAGGTATGGCACCTTTTTCTGTTTCCACCCATAAACTTGTTCCCCAAATGATTTGAATGCTCTAAATGCTTGGCCTAGATAATTAACACTAATACCGAAGCAATTGCTGTTTCTGCTTTTTCATTCAACTCGATATATGTTCATCTCCATTTATATTAAGTACAGTTTAATATGTTTTTTCTTCCTTTCTTCATTTTATTTATAGCCACCCCCCCCCATTCACCCTGGTTGTTCACCCTGTTTTTTCCCTGTTTCCTCCGCCATTTTATTACTCTTGCTTAATAGTATGTCTACTTAGTCCCTTAACTGTACTTTAGCTCTCTTTGTTTTTCTCCTCAATATGCTCGACCTTCATCACCTCACTCACCCCACAATCCTTTGCTACCACCCAGTTCTCCACATCAGTTAGTAATTATGTTTGTTCCATCTCCTTGTCTGTTCATCAGATTTTTTCTAGCTTTACGACACACAATGTAACTCCCTCCAGATTTTCAGTTCAAGCTCCTAGGACACATAGTTGCATTAGCATAATGATACCCACCACTAATTCTTGCTTCCCACTTTTTCACGCTTTTAGGACACATAATTGCATTAACATTATGATACTCACATGGTTTGCGCCACCTTTTTTTGCTTCCCATTTGTTCACTTCCACTTTTATCTCCTAGGTTTTCTCTGACCGTTTAACATGGCCTCAGCTCCGCTCAACTCTTTCACCTGGTTCCTTAGCCATGTTTACTACTATTATTTTTTTATTATTTTTTCCACCCTGGCTTTCTCACAGTGAATTCTTTCCCTAACTACAGTTAACACTCAGGTCCTTTTCCCCCTATATTCCATCTACAGTCCCCTGTGTTTGGCTTTTGTAGCTGGTCGGTTTTCAACTACTGCCTCCTATGGATATAATCGCTGCTTTTTTGACACTTTCTTCAACATTAGCTGTAAGAGACTGTGCCTCCACTCTTTTTTTAATCCTTTAATCTTTTAATCTTTTAATCTGTTAATCTCTTATCAATCTCTCTGGATTTACAACTAGACTCCAGTGTCTCTTTTACAACAGCAGCGTTCCTGTACTGCTTTATATACCACCTTGTGGTTTCATAATGATTAATCTTATTTTTTGCAGCCTAACAATAGTCCTTCCAAGGATTGGAATTCATATACCAAAAAAAGTCCTTTTAAGGACTAACTCGAGGGCTACAACTAACAACCTAACAAAATTCCTTCTAAGGACTGTAATACTGAGATCCAAAAAAAAAGTCTTTATCAGGACTAACTTTGAGGACTTAAACTTATCCCCAAGAAAAGTCCTTTTAAGGACTGTTGCTTGTACCGAAAGCAGCAAAATGTCCTTTTTAGGACAAGGGGGACCTCTATTCAGGGCTGACTGCAACAATTACTCAGCCTTGTACATTCGCAGCTGGACAGATCTGCTAATTCAACCTCATTTTGGACTGTAGCACCACCAAAAAAGCCCTTATCAGGAATAAGAGGACCCCAGCACTGGACTGACAGCCATGATTTCTCGAGCGGGCCCATTCTCAGGCCATAACACCACAGATATTCAGACAAAGGTAAGGTACTGGGCCCTTACCTTAAATCTGAGGTAACAGAGTGTTCTCCATTTTAATACTGTAAATTTAGGGAATGAAATTTGTGAAAAGTGGTAAAATCACAAGTTCTAAACCTAGTTTACTAATGCTACAGTACAAAATATATTTTGCATTAATTAAACCCAACCTCCATACATTCTCCTTGACTGCTTTTATTAGGTATGTACCACCTTACTAATGTTTCCTAACCTTGCCTCTTTCTCTCCACTCGTAACTCCAGCTCTACACCTTCAGAAAAACCTTTTAGCTTTTCTGTAATACTACTGCTGCACAGGATAGTCACACAGACTCACATACACCTATAACACAATATCTGCCTCTTTCTTGTGCCCTTACTGCCAATCAGCACTTTGTGAAAAGTACATTTTATTGAGGTATTTCTTGTTTCCACAATTGGTCAAGTGGCTGGATCATCAATTCTCGCAGCTGTCATAGTAAACACTATTGAATGTAAAGTAAGTAGGATTGGGTAGTGATATTGAAACATTCATTTGTAACAAATGTTTCAACATTCTGGTTGAGTATGCACGTGTGTGTGTGTGTGTGTGTGTGTGTGTGTGTGTGTGTGTGTGTGTGTGTGTGTGTGTGTGTGTGTGTGTGTGTGTCTGTGTGCGCATGCGCGTGTGCTTCTGTTGTCAGTGAGTGTGTTTACCTTTTTCCACATTCCTTCCTGTCTACCAATATCTCCATGTCTACCTCCATTTCCCTCTTTTGCTAACCAACCTTACCCCATGACATAACAGCATCAGCAGAGAAAAGACTGAGGGCATTATACTTGCATTATTGTGGCTATTGGCGTTATTAATATTGTTATTATTTGTGGGCTGTTATATTTTCTGGATGTAAGTTATTATTATTATTATTATTGCTGTTGTTGTTGACTGCATGTAGTCCATACCTGTAAAGTGACTGTGTAAAGCCACTAAGCATAGAATACATAATTGATGTTCAAATTATTTTACCGCAGTCTGCAATTCAAATCTAATCCCCTGAAAACAAATCCATGACCTGCAGGTAGTCCATTAGCGCCATGCCCATTCATCCCTTCAAAGTAAGGATTTGACTTTTGGTCACTGGCACAGTTTTACTCTTAATCAAACTTTCTATCAAATAAGCTCTGACCTGTACCTGTTTGCAGGCATCACAAGTAGATGCCTGCAAACAGGTAAGGCATCATTAGTGGATGCCTCTCCTGTACAGGAGCTAGCTTTTCTTTCCACACTTCTGATGCTGTGAAATGAGCATGTATAAGTGTTACTGTTATTCAGTAAAGCTGTTATAAATTCACCAGAGTTTCTGTTTTACCAAATGCTTACCATTTAACAACATCTGAATGCATTTAATTATCAAAATAAAACTTTCATTTCAGTGAAGAAATACTAGAGGAATTTTTTAATGAAAGAAACATTTTCCTGTCATATTTATGCACATAGAAAAGGCAATGTGAATACAAGAAAGTTATTCATGCAATTATCTCAACTGTTAAGATATTGTACTTCCTTCAACCTAGCCGCTTGCAAATTAAGATAAAGAAGAAAAATGAATCAATTTATTTTTTATGCCACTTATTTTGGTGAGGGCATTGATGGCTGCAAACTGAACAGGGCAGAACAGATCATTTTAAACGCTGCAATAGACCCAGCTTTGCCCGGTTGAATTCCCAGGCTTTCCCAGATCTAGCTAATTAGTGGGAGGAGCTGAGAAGGAGTTTTCTTATTTAAAGTATTCACCTACATTCCTCTTTAGCTACAAGAGCTCTGAGTTTAAAACTGCTGTTTGACTGCATTGATTTTTGGATTTTTTTTCTCACCCACCCACTCAACTCTTACACTTTTACAATTGCTGCCTTTTTAGCTGCCTGCTTCTACTGTAAATTAGAATTTGTAAGCCCCTTCCCACTGTATTTCTACTGGACTCTAATAGTTCAGACTGACAAAGTGCCCCCATTAAACTCTTAAAGCTCAAGTTAGCCTTTGTTTCATGTAATCCAATTTCAATTAGTGTACACTGCAATATTCAGTGGTAATCTGAATTGTGCATTGTTGTTTTCTGCATTTTCCTTGTTTTAACTAAAAGTAAACTGTTGGCATTTTTAACTTGGTCTGGGACCTTAGTCTTGTAGTACCCCTCACAGTAGTGGGAGAATTGTGAGTTGCTTCAGGATCTACCATCATTTATTTCATTTCTACTGCTTTTTACTATTTGTATTTTACTTGTTCTAGGGCTTTAGTCTTGCAAGAGACTTTAGTCTTGTAGTATAACTCACAATAGTGTGAGATTGCTGAATTATTGCAGACCCAGAGCCTTATTTATTACATTTCTATTTCATTTTTTTTCTGTCTGCATTTCACTTAGACTGGGAACCTTAGTCTTGTAATATCCCACACAACAGGTAGAGAATTGTGAATTGCTGCAGGATTTGAGCCCCATTTATTAAATTTCTACTGCATTTCTTTCTGCTTGCATTTTACAGTTTGTCCGATGAGAAGCATTACTCCAAGAGTGTTGTTTTAGATCAATCCTGGACCTTTCATCCCAACCCAACATCTCTAAGTCCCAATTGCACTGCCTGTAATAAATCACAAAATAGAGAATCTACAGCCATGGATGTGGACTTTCCTACTGACACTGTAGCCAGCCTGGTGGAAATGGGCATTCTGAGACAAAGTAGCAATTGTCACATGTTTACTGATGACCACCTTATTTTTAATCAGACTGACACAGTACACGAGAGATGCAATTGCATTGTGTTGTTGGAGGTAAAGCTTTTGCATACAGACAATGATATCCAAACAGGTTGCCAGTAACAAACACATTACACCTACTATGGATTAGACACATAAACTCACATATGCAAAAGCACTTAATGCAATCTACCAAAACCTCAGTGGTCTGACATACATGGCCGTCAGCAGCCTCCGAAACACTCTACAAAGACAACACTCTCCAGGACACATACAGACACATAAGGCAAACTGTCACACAACCCAAAATATTGGTCATTAGAGACTCTATTGTGAGATACACTGATGCCCCCCTCACCAGGCTAAACAAGGAGACAGTCATAGTCGGTTGTCTATCATGGACAAGGATCTGCCAGATCATACATGCACTCAGAAGATTGAAGCACAAACACCAGTATGATTCTGTGGGTGTTAATGACCTGGGATGTACTTGCCTGGACTATATAAAGAGTGACATGATAACGTTTTTAGATTATGTGTCCATGGCAGGTATGAGACTAGCAGTGAGCAGCATTCTACCTTCTCCAAGGATGCTACCACAATATAAACAGAAGATGATTGACAATGACAATTGCTTTAGTTACTAGTGTCATTTTAAGGAGTTCAGTCTTTGTCAGCTTGGGAGGACATGATCAAATGACCCTGATGCTTTGCCAGGCATGGTCTACATCTGTCACCACTAGGCTTTTCAGTATTGGCCAAAGCATTATCCATCCCATAGTACCTTTTTTTATGAAATGCCAATCTGATAAATCTTCCATCATAGTAAATTCTCTGGAAGATAAACTAAAGATGTTACTACTCAATGCTAGGAGTTTCTACAAGAAACTCCACTCCCTGGAAGCAATCCTCACCCTGGAGACTGAAGACATCTGTGCAGTTACTGAGGCATGGTTTAAAACAATGGAAGGCACCCCAGCAGGACAAGGCTATAATGCCTTTCACACATTTAGACCAGCTATTGTACAAGAAGAGAAAAGAGATGGAGGTGTATCAATCTACATAAAAATCATACTTCAAGATGGGTCAAACAATATGACCTGCTTGAGCTACTCTATATCCAACTAACCTTAGGTAAAGTCTAATACCATATCCTTGCTAGCTATTGGTCTCCATCCATGACCCAGGATAACCATATCACACACTGGAATGTACTGGAGTCATTTACAGTTCAGCCCAACACCATATTCATGGGTGATTTCTACTATCCCACCATAAACTGGGATGCATACACAACCATTAAAATACAGAACCAAAGATTCCTGGATCTTATCAATGCAAACACCCTGGAACAGCTAGCTAGTCTGAACACCTGCTAAGGCATATACCCTGAATCTGGTATTCATAGAAATGAGGGAATGTCACAACTCCCCTTGTGAATTGTCCTAACTGGTCAGATCAGAACATAAAATAGTAACCCTTAAAATAAATATAAAGTCTGAACTCTCAGCAAACCCCAGAACCTTGTAGAACTTTCCCAAGGCTAACTGCCACCTATTATGGGAAGACATAGCTAAATTCCAAGCCCCCCCCCTCAAATTCAGAGAACATTGTGGTCTATGTGAAAGTGTTTTCAGGAAACCCTCTACAAGCATGTAAATAACTGCACAGAAACAGCAGTTCCAAACTGAAATCAATGAAGACATGTTTGTATCAAATAATTTCTCTTATGTATGCTTATTATGTTTTTTTCCTCCATTATTATTTTTTTCAGATAAAATGTATTTCATTATATGTAGAAGTCTAAACCTCAAAATGCATTCACATGAGGCACTCCTTAAAATGGAGAACATCGACATCTATGCAGTGACAGAGACCTGGTTCAAGGCTCCAGAGAGCACCCCTGCATTACCAGGCTATAATTCATACCACACCTTTCGGCCAGCTAACCTGGACTGAAATAATAAAGGTGGAGGCGTGTCCATATTCATTAAGGATATCCACACCTCCAGGCTAGTTGTTCAGCATAATGCATCCAAGACTATCCAAGTGCAACTAACTCTGGACAAGACCACAATCCAAATTGTAACTTGCTACAGATCCTCCACCATGCCCCAGGATTCCCACTCCTCATTTCTTGATACACTGGAAAATATTAGGGTACAACCCAACACCCTAATATGGGTGTTTTGCTCAACATTTTCTGGAATTCATAAATTCCAACGCCTTGGATCAACTTATCCACACTAAACACCAGGGGCAGCCATATCCTAGACCTGGTCATTACAAACATGGGCGACCGGTGTTTCATACCAGAGGTTAATTCCTCATTGGTCAAATCTGACCACAAGCTAATCACTCTAGACATCCACATCCTGCCCCCACCCCCCAATTAGGGAAACTACAGTAAAAAATTTCTCCAAAGCCAACTTCACACTTCTTAAGACAGAAGTTGCAAACTTCACCACTCCCATGCAGATGGACAATAGAGGTCCGACTGCAGAATCCTACACAAATGCACTTTATAAGCACTTACACTAGTGCATGGATCGTGCTATCCCTAACAGAACCAAGATGCTATCCTCCAAAAAAGGAAGCCAATCTGGTGGTCCCCTGACATAAACAAACTCTACAACAGAAGAAAGAAATTGTTGCAAAAAAAAGAGTAAAATCCCATGATTGGAGGAACTCCCTGGTCAGCCTCAGTAAGAAGCTGAGATCTCTCATAAAATCCTCCAAAGCTAGTTAAAAAAACAAAATTGCCACTGATTCTAAAGACATCCACAAAGCATTCTATAGCTATGTCAAGAATCTCAATGGCAACACTCACATCTGCTCTGAGTTACAGCACAATGGCACTAAATATACAGAACCAACTGATATTGCCAACATCCTGGCAGATAGGTTCAGTACTAACTTTACCCCCCTCTCACCCCCTAAAGGGCTCATCTCTATACCGGAAGAATGCAACATTCCTGTAATCTCGGCTGCACAGGTAAAAACCACACTCTCCAAAGCCAAGAACACAGCATCCATGGGACCTGACAACATCACAGGCTGCGTTCTACACAAACTACAGAATGAACTGGCACCCCACCTAAGCACCATGTTCAATCATAGCCTCACCAAAGGCTTTGTGCCCACTGAATGGTGCACAGCGATGGTTATCCCACTCCACAAAGGGGGAGCTACCATGGACCCCGGGAACTAACGCCCCATTAGCCTGGTCTGCAAGGCCATGGAATGTATCATCATGGAACTTATAAATAAAGACATTGGTAATCTCCAAACTCTGGACCCCACCCAGTTCGAGTTTGTAAAAGGCAAATCATGTCTCCTAAACCTGATAGACTTCTTTGAAGCAGTCACCAAAGGTGTAGATGAGGGTAAGGTGGTTCACACAGCCTATCTAGATCTTGCTAAGACTTTTGACACCATCCCCCACTCTGGAATTATAGATAAACTCACTAAACTAGGTATAAATCCCTATGTCAAAAGATGGGTTGCCAACTGGCTCACTGACTGAACCCACACTTTGAAAGTAGCAGACTCCAAATCCAACTTCAGACCAGTGATAAGTGGAGTACCACAGGGTTCAGTCCTGGGTCCTCTCCTGTTTGCTATCTACTTTTCTGAAGTACAGGCTAACACAGAAAATCTTTGGCTAATGAAGTTCACAGATGACTGCAAACTAGGAGCAAGAATTGAAACTCCTAACGATGTGGACATCCTACAAAAGGGCCTCACTAAGACAGATGCCTGGTGTCAAAGCCATGGCCTCAAGCTCAATGCCAAAAAGTGCATTGTCATCCCTTTTGATAAAAACTCTGTACCCATGAGTTACCACATAGGAGGTAGTCTGATAAGAGACCTTGGGACACAGGTGGACAGTAGTCTCTCCTTTGATAATCACATCACCACAGTACTCAGGAAATCCTTCTACGTGGCACACCTCATCACAAAAGGTTTCTCATCCAGGAAAAAAGGGGTCATTGTTCCCCCCTACTTGTCACTCATTAGACCCATTATAAAGTACAATGCTCCTTTTGGTATGTACCTCACAAGAAATCTGCAACAACTGGACAGGCCACAGAAATACCTCACAAAGAGGATTACTGGCCTCAATCAGATGCCCTATGCAGACAATCTAAAAACACTCCAGCTTTACTCCATCACATCACCTACTCAGAGGCAATCTCTGCCTAACCTATGAAGCTATGTCAAACCCAGAGCTGTTGGACATGCTCCATTTAAAGAAATCCCAATCCCTCTGAGCTACACGCTCTAGGGACTGAAACTTTGTCACCACAATAAACAGAACATGCTGGAGGTATAGATTCCTGTCCCTGAGACATCTCATACTCTGGAACAAATTACCTATCTATATCAAACAAAGCTCCTCATTAGCACTCTTCAAGAAAAATCTTGATGATTTGATGGGAAATAGGAAATTCACCCCAGGGATCACCTCTGTGGCTCTGCTCAACAAGGGCACAGGAAAATAATTTTCTTGGGTGGAGAAAGCCAGGGTACCTCTTTGGCTAGGCTTATGTAGGCCCTAGAGCCAATAGCCTAGTACCTACCTGTGAACCTATGAACCTATACATTGTAACCCACTGACACTGTTAACATTAAAATTGTAAAAATGTGGAGCTTTTCTCCCCGGGCCACTGCTGAAAAAGGACTACTTAGCTCAGTCAGACTAACCAGGTCAAAAAATGTAAAATAAAATAAAATAAATAGTAAATAAAAACAAGCCCCCTTGGTGGATTTCCAATATAAATAGGTTGTGCAACAAAAGAAAGAAAATCCTGCCGAAACATAGGAAGGGCTATGCTCAAAAGACAAAAAACTTCCTCATCAGTCAACAAGTAACTCAGGAGACTAATCGAGTCCCCCAAAGCCAACTTTGAGGTGAAATAGCCTCCCAGGCTAAGAATAACTATGAGGCATTTTTCAGTTACATGCACAACCTCAAAGGGAGCACCCAATAGTGTCTTGAACAATCAGTAAATGAAACTTCCAATACCAAACAGGAGATACAGCAAATTTGTTGACTGATAAATTTAGCTCCTGTTTTACCCGCCTATCATCACCATTCTTCCCCCAGGAAATACCAGCTACAATTTCTACCCAGACTATCACTAAAAGCAGTTCCTTGCTCAATTCTCCAGAGCTAAATACACTGCATCAGTGGGTCCTTATTACATCCCAGGATGCCTCTTAAATAACTTGAAACATGACCTGTGAGGCCCACTAGAGTCTCTATTCAAGTGCAATTTCCAGACAGGCTTCATCCATAGGGAATAGAGGACCACAACTGTCATCCCTTTATACAAAGACAAACCATCAACAAACCCAGGGAACTACAGGCCCATAAGTTTGACTTGTCTTATATGCAAGGCCATGGAAAGAATTATGGCTCTGATAAACAAAGACACTAGAAATCTTGAAACACTAGACCGATCCCAATTCAGTTTCAACAAGGGCAGGTCATACCTCCTAAACTTGGTGGACTTCTTTGAAAAAATTGCTAGAGCCATGGATGAGGGCAAAATAGTACATAGTGCCTATCTTGACCTGGCAAAGGCATGTGACAAAATACCACACTTAGGTATTACAGACAAACTCACAAATGTAGGCATGAATCCCTATGTCACCCAATGGTTAGCCAAACTGCTCACAGATAGGGCAAGTGTAGTTAGGGTGGGTAAACTCACCTCCACCAAGAAGCCTGTTACTAGTGGAGTCCCACGGGGCTCAGTTCTGGCACTTCTCCTGATTGAAGTTAAGACAAATTTAGAGGGCCTTTGGCTCAACAAATTTGCTGATGGCTGCAAGCTGGGTACAATCAGTGAATCCTTCGAAGATGGCGATATCCTCTAGGAAGGTCTGACAAAGACAAATAACTGGTAACAGAACCATGGCCCTTTCCCTGTACTCTGTCTCCTACAGACTACTGAGGGGCGATCCATGCCTAACCTACAAGGCATTCAACGATCCAGCACTGATGATCTGCTACACATTTACAAAACAAACAGCACTAGACTTAACAAATCAAAGGATCTAAACCTTGTCTGTGACATTAACAAAACAAATTGGAGGGATAGCTATGTCTCTCAGAGATTACTCCTTAGACTCCCTATTCATGCGAAACAGAGCTCTTACCTAAGCCTATTCAAGACTATATTAGGACCAGTGAATGGAAAATCAGATATTCACCCCTGGCTTGTTATCTGTGGCCCATATGGACAGTGGCAGTTTGTAGATGCCCTAAGTGGCAGCATATACCAAAGCAGTTCTAGCCTGCGGGCATTGATAATTGAAAAACCTGGGGCCTAAATGGCTAGCCTGAAAAAGGCTCTAGGGCCGTTAGCCTAGTAATCTCACACACTGTTGAATTAACATGTCAAAAATCAAGCCTTTATGTGCATTGCATTTACATCTTATTCCTCTGCATAACAAAAACAAATACCTTAAAATACTTTTTGTTGTTGTTTTTCAATCCAAACAACATTATTGCTAAATCAGCTGACAGACAAGTGAGTATAACAGATGAGTGATAAAGAGGAGGTAATTTTTTAATAATAATAATAGTAATAGTAATAATAATAATAATAATAATAATAATTATGATGATGATAAAACTTAATACAACTCTCCCTCCAGTTCATGAAAATCTGTGTTTTATGTGTGGCTGTGACTAGGATGAGATCATCTTTTAGATCAGCTATTCATATATTTTAAAAATGCCTGAGGTAACTGAATTACTGTAGTGTGACCGCTTCTATAAGCAGTATGAATTCTCCTTCAGGACAGTAGGGTCAGCATTGTGTACCTCTCCTCTGGCACGATCAAACACTGTGCTGGCTGCAGTCTGAACTACAGCATTTTCTTCAGAGAGAGTTGTCACCTTAGTTCATTGTCAGCAGTGAGTCAGCTTTTAAAATACAGTCATTATCGTTCATCTAGTTCTTTCTGAATTTCTTTCTGAATTTGAAGACCTAGTGAGTATGTGACATGATGCTATAGAAACACTATCACAAAGTACTTGAATTTATAATATTATGACATCTGAATGGTGTTATTATGCCAAAGTACCAAAGCGTACAAGCAAAAATATTGTAATAGGGGATTTCTGGGCAATAGTAATGATTTTATTAAGTTAAAAATATATTTAAAAGAATGTGCTTGTGGTTAATACTCCAGGATTCTCTCTAAAGATCAGACTATATATGCCCTTATCACTGTACGTACCATGCTTGCTGACAGCCATATGGTTATTTATTTACTTTTATTTTTATAGTTTTGTTAACTGAATTATTCCTGTGTGCTTACACGTGTTTTACAGGGTAACCTGATGAACAAAGAAGTAACAAAAATTACAGCTACAAATACTAGGTTAGTCATGAAATAATGGCTTTCTGACACATGGTTAAATCTTTTATAGTTTACATGCGAATACCCAACCAGAGAACACAGAGTACTTCTTTTAACAATATTAACTTAAAGCAAACAGGAAAATATGTTACAAAAATGCAGATGCAATTACAACTCTTATATGGAGAAGAACAGTGTTATGTACAAATATCTATAAATGGATTCAGGCACTCTGAAAACAATGTATATTTAGGTGATCTACAGTGTTCAAACGGGAAGTGCATATCCACCTTAATAACTCATTTGGCAAATCACCCTTACTGACATAAATACAAAAGAACCAACAGCATTCCTTTAATAAAATTGTTTCATTATAAACATCAGATTATTCACAAAGATGCACATTTTTTAAGAAACCTTATTGTGGCACATTTAAAGCAGAGCTGAAACAGGAAGATGTAGTTAGGCTGCATTACAAAGGGATGAACAAAAATAAGTGGATATTTTTAATGTTTTATTTTCTTTTATTTGTTTAGCATTGTGATAGCCAGTAGTGGAAATGACTGCAAAATTCATTTCAGCCATGAGCAGGCAAAATTTTCTGAAATGCACTTGAATTCTGATAATTGCAATTAATTAAGTAGGCATGAACAAGAATAATGCCGCTAATGAGACTTAAAATTGCTCTCCTGTTACATTAGTTTTAGGGTACAGATGTTTTGCACACTCTAAAAAATTTACAATGTTAGTAAACTTATTTAATGTTTGTTTACCAGGAATGTCTGACTGAGACCAAGTTCATTTTCAGTGGAGGCCTTGGGAGAAATGCTCCAGATGCATGTCTTTGCAATGTGGGAGGAAACAGGAGTACCAGGGGAAACCCACATGAAATGCAGGGAGGACATGCAGACTCTGTACAGAAGGCACCCCAGCCGAGAATCAAACCTGAGAACCTCTCACTGTGAGGTGACAATGCTAACTGCTGCACCAATGCTTCACCCATTAGTGTGGGCATACTCATTAGATATGATTGTCTGTGATTATGAGCTACAACTGGAGTACATTAACTTTAACAATACAATAAAAGTTGCAACAAAATGCCAAATAATTAAATAAAGGTAATGGCAATGGCAATATTTACTAACAGTTAGTACTGGAAATTGACGCAGCGTACCTCTGACTGTTAGAGAAACAGGGATGTGGAGAAACTAGTATAGGGGGGAACCTTCCTGGGCAGTGGAGGACAGGGAAGGATAGGGCATAGAGAACACGTATATGAGAGTTTAAAAACAAAGACGTGAGCAAAATAATGGGGAGAAAGAAAGCTAATGAGAAGAGCTAGCTTATGTGAACAGGTACTGGAGTAATGACAAAAGGATGAGTTGCCATGGTGCTGTGCGAGTGTAAACCCGAAAAGTTGTTAGCTGATGTGGTTATGAGCAATGCAATCACGGCCACAATACCGCTAACTAAATGGAATAACTGAGTTTGCTCTGCCTTGGAAGAAAACAAAAATGCTTGATTTTTACTGCAAAACCAAATACTACCTTTATCTTCAATTTACTGCTAATTCAGATTTAGTATATTTAGATACTGCAGGCGGCCAACGCCCGCTTTTAAAATATCTTTTGCAATGTCCACATTAAAATTCGCTAGTTTATTCTTGCATCTCTGTCTACTTGTAGAGTAGTATTATTCAGGTTTCTTTGGTTACAGCTTTCCACTGTCAATTATTTTATTTATTTATTTATTTATTTATTTATTTTATTTTACATTTGTTGACTGGGATAGTCCGACTGGATACATGTCCATTTTCAGCGGAGGCCCGGGGAGAAAAGCTCCAAGGGTAAGCAGATACAGCACTACATAATACCAGCATTACATAATGCCAGCATTACATATTACAAACAGACTATTTACAGAGATTACATAAGTAAGCAAGTTAAACTAGTTCCACAGGTTAGAGTTAATCCTGAGCGCAAGTCAGGATTAAATTAAATTACACAGTAAACTGGTTAACAGATTTTTACACATTCTAGAGAGAGTTAGCCAGGCTTGATACATTGATATAGCCAGTTAAGTGACAAATGTTGTTTGAGTCTAGTTTTAAATTGACCTAAGGTGGAAAGTAAGGTAATATCAGCTGGAAGGTTGGGAGGGTGGCCTAATGGTTAAGGTGTTTGCCTTACAAACACAAGGTACAGGGTTTGAATCTCACAGGGATATTGGCTAGCTAAAAAATGGCTCGCAAGGGCAGTTAGCCTAGTATGAACCTATGAACCTATGAACCTATAAGAGAGTTCCAGGATCTACGTACAGAGTTTGCAAAGAGAGAGTCGCCGGCTGGGTTATTAATTTTGCTAGTCTGAATTAGTAGTTTGTTAGAGGATCAAAGCAGTCTAGGATTGTTATGGGGGTGATAATATTTTTAAGTGCAGGAGTCTTGTCCAGATTATAAAGGATTTTATAGGCCATAATCAGTTGGTTATACTGGATTAGGCTGGGTAGTTCAAGCCACTCAAGCTGATTTAGATTGATACAATGATGTGTCCTAAAAGGCAGCCCAGTGACAAACCTGGCAATGTGGTTGTAGCAAATTGAGAGTTTGTTAAGGACAGTCTTGTTTAAATTCGAGAGTAGAGGGGATGCATACAGAAGGGTTGAAAGAAGGTGAGAGTGAACTATGGAAATTTTAGCTGGAGTGGTTAGGAAGGCTTTTATTTTGTACAGTGACCCTAGTTTTTTATTGACGGTTTTGATAGTTTGGTTAACATGTAGGTCAAATTTTAGATTATTGTCTATGATGACACCTAATAGTTTTGTAGAGGGGTCAGGGGAGATTATTGTGCCATCATTTGAATTTATGGTAAAGGTGAAAGCGGTAGACCTACATGTTGGTGAAAATAACAGCATTTTAGTTTTTTGGGGATTTAGGATCAGACAATGTTCAGAAAGCCAGTTTTCTATTGTATTAAAGGTGGGCTGGGTAGCTGACCGTAACTCTACTGGAGATGTGGCTGAGCAAATCAGAGTAGAGTCATCAGCATATTGAGTACCGTTAATGAAGATGGAGAACAGCAAGGGCCCTAGTATAGAGCCTTGTGGTACTCCAAGGGTATTAGGTAGAAGGTTAAAGAGTTTGTTCTGCCAGAGGACAGCCTGCTGTCAACCATTCAGGTAGATTTGAAACCATTGAAGGTCTCTATTGTCTAGATAAAATGTTTGCAGGGTGTGGATTAAAAGTTGGTGATCAACCATATCGAATGCCTTAGAAAGATCCAAGAAGAGGGCTGAGGATATATAATTATTGTTGTGATTATGGTTTATGGTGTTGGTAAAGGCTAGGAGGGCTGAAGTAGTGCTGTGATGAAGACAGAAGCCATGCTGAGTGTCTGCCATAAGGTGATTCTGGATTAGGTGGTGCATGAGTTGTCTATGAATACATTTTTCCATAATCTTTGCAAGTGGAGAGAGTATAGCTATTGGCCTATAATTGAAGAATTCAGTAGAGCTGCTTCCTTTGTGAAGTGGGATTAGATAGGATGTTTTCCAGATGGTGGGAATTTTAGCTTCTACTATGGTTCGATTGATTAGTATTGAGATGGGGTAAGCAATAGCATCAGCTGTTTTTTGTAGGTACTCGTCAGGGAGTTGATCAGCAAAAAGTGTAGTGGTTTTTAATTTTTTGATCAAGGTACAGATAAGTGAAGTGGTGACTGGTTGGAAGCTGAATGCGAGTAGCTTTCTAGGGGTGTTACTTTCAGGACCAGGGGAGCTAGGAGGTAGTTGGCTAGCTAGGGCTTGAATTGTCTCAGTAAAGAATTGGTTAAAACTGTCAGAAACATCTTCAGGGGTTATATCAATAGTAGCAGCAGGGATTGGGGTTGAAGTTTGTCCAGGATGTAGCAGATTATTTAAACCTGCCCAAAACTTCTCAGGGTTGTTTTGATTTACTGTCTGTAAATAACAGCAATATTGTTTTTTGTCTTGTAAAATTGATTTTTTTGGTTTTGTTCCTGGATTGCCTGTATTTAATGTGATCTTGAAGGTCTTTAGAAGAACGCCATAAAGCCCATGCTTTGTTTCTAAGGGTAATTTTGAGTTTAGACTCTATAGAAATCCATGGTGCAGTTTTTGCCTTGGTTCTCTTTGAACGAACAGGTGCATGCGAATCAAGCATCTCAAGGAATTTGTTTTTAAAGTATGCTACTGCTTCCTCTAAGGGGAGGTGTTTTAGAATAGACCAATTACATTAGTTTAGTTCTTGGAATTTGGCAGGGTCAAAGTTTTTATTGTTTCTCACCTTTCTGAGTAAGGGTTGTTGGGAATTAATGGCTTTGTGCTTAATTACATATGTGAGAAGGTGATCGCTTAGGCCATCAAGGAGGGTACCAGAGGTGTGCAGTTGGGGGTGACTATTTATGAGTACCCAGTCAAGTATGCTTTCTTTTTGGTTGGGTTTACCTATCCTGGTAGGGGTGGATATAATTTGTGTAAATGCATGCAGGTTAATATGGGTGGTTGGGGATTCTGAGGAACAGGTGCCCCAGTCTATGTTAAAGTTTCCAAGTAGTAAGGTTTCTTGGGGGTAGTGACATGATAGCCAGTGCAGGATATCTTCAAGTGTTGATATATTGTTACCTGGGGGAATGCACATACATATGATATTAATGCATTTATTTTTATTAAGTTGCAATTTGGTGGCAAGAATCTCTGAGTTATTAATCTGAGGTAGTTGTATTACATCTATGGTGACATTCAACTCAGATTTATAGAGTACAGCTACCCCACCCCCTTTCCTCGAAGCACGATCTAGCCTGTGTATGTTGCACCCAGGTGGTAATACTTCATTGTCTTTAGTGTTAGGTTTTAACCAGGTTTCAGATAAATAGAGAATCTCAGGGGAGTGGACATCCAGAAGTGCATGCAATTCATGTACCTTGTTATTAATGCTTCTAATATTGAGATGACAGGCTAGGAGAGAGTTAGTTGGCCTATTAATTGTAGGTTTGTAGCTTAGATTGCAAGTAGACGGGGTATGTGTATCTGAAGTGGGTGGGCCAGGGTTGGGGTGAACATCACCACCAAGTATTAGGTTGAGTCTATACTTGGTGATGAACTTCAGGAATTTGTTTATTAGTTTGTGGCAGTGTTTGGATCTAGAGCTAATGTGCCTGGGATTGAGATGTTGATAGACTGAACAAGATATTGGATAGGATCTGGTACTGCAAGTATGGTTGAAGGTGGAAGAATTTACAGCTGGGGTGATAGTATGGCCTTTTGGGACCTGAAATCCCATGAGAAACTGGTTTTCATACAAGGTAAGGAGGTATGGTGTGAACAAGAGGGGTAGTAAAGAGGAGTATATCATTATCTGTGATTCAGCTAGTGAGTTAAGGACCTGTTTTATCTGGTGATGCAACACCAGAAGATAGAGTGGTGAGGTAAAGGTACTGGAAGGGGGATGGGAGAATGCCAGATGAAAGCTAATAGGTGCTATTAAAATGTAGGTAGAAGAATGGGGGTGGGTGGAATTATTCCAGATGAAAGCAGATAGGATCTAGAAAGTGGGGGAGTGGCCATAGTACGATAAATTTAGAGGTACTGGGGGCGGGAGGGAATTGGGAGCAGGGAGGGGAGCGAAGAGAGCCTGAGCGTAGCAAGGCTATTGCAGTTTACAAGGTTTCCTAAGGTGTCCTAAAGCTATAAGGTAATAGCTCTTAATGTAAGAGTCCATTTGCTTAAGTTACAAGGGAAGGAGGCAAACACTTAAGTAGAAAAAAAAAGCCCTATGGCTGACCAATATGGTGACCTGCTTAATTACAAAGCACTGTAAGTGAAAGCTTAACAAATGCTTTGTGTCTGCAACCTACTCTGTTTAAATGCTGAGAGAAACTGATTGCAGTCCTGTAGACACCGTTTTGTAGGGAACTGTAGAGTTCAACTAGGAAAAGAGAAAAGCAGAGATTCTAGGGTAAGCATGAAGGCAACAACAGGCAGATATTTTATAATAATACATTCAGAAAGGTTTGGTGGAGGGGTAAAGTAGCATACTTCAGAATGAACTAAGATTTATAGCTAAGAAACCTAAGCAAGTGAGAAATGCAGTAAATAAACACTTGCCAGATTTTAAAGATATACCAAAAAAACTAAATCAATTGTTCACAATTGTACAACTGGAAAATTGCCAGTAAAAGCACTTCATGTATAGCTAGCCCAAGTTATTCAAGTCATAAAAGCACTTCTTCAATGTGTGTGTGCAATGTAAACATTAAAACACATGCAGCAAGTAGGAGCTCTGATTATACACTTTCTCTAGGTACAGGTTCAGTTTAAACACAAATATTACCACAGAAATTCAGGAAAAGTCACTAGCTACTTATAGAGCCTCTGCAAAAAAATAGAGCAGTCTGTGCAGAATCAGAATTTAGCAGCAGGTCATTCAGTTACATGAAAAACAGTAAAAGATCCATACTATGAAGAAACTTACACTAAGTCACACCAGGTCAGCCAAGGGGGGAAGAGAGAGGGAAATCCTAAGCACCTAGATTTAAAAATGATGTCTGTACTGAATTGTAGCAGTTTAACCTGTTTGAGGAAAGAGGGGGGTGGGGGAGAAGAGAAGGCAGTGGGAGTGGTTACAAGGAATACCCTGATTGACTCAAGACATCACACCAGAGGTAAGTTGAATGTAAGGGCCTAAAATCTGCACTCAGCACTGTGTTATTTGCACGCAGTACTTTAATTTTAATGTTACTTGCACTCAGCTCTGTAATTTCACTTATGTTTAGCAGGAAAGACAGACCAACAGTATACAATTTTGGGAATTTTTACAAGGGTTACTTGTTCAAATGTCAGGCTGTTGCAGTTTACAATGTTTCCTAAGGTGTCCTAAAGCTATAAGGTAAGTATAGCTCTTAATGTAAGAGTCAATTTACTTAAGTTACATGGGAAGGAGGCAAACACTCAAGTAGAAAAAAAAGAGCCCCATGGCTGACCAATATGGTGACCTGCTTAATTACAAAGCACTGTAAGTGAAAGCTTAACAAATGCTTTGTGTGTACAACCTACTCTGTTTAAATGCTGAGAGAAACTGATTGCAGATTCACAGATTTGCAGATTCTCAGATTTGCAGATCATTACAAATACACTTGATTGTATTCTAATTGATATTTTCATTTGTCATCCATGTTTTATACATCCTGTAATAAATTAAAATAGTCACATATATAGCAGATTCTTCTTTAATATAAATAACAGAGTATCATTACAGGTCCACTAAGGTAAATAAGTAAATTTATTTCAGCTGTGCTACTTTATTCACATTAGGAAAAGTATATATTTTATTCACAGATGTATATTTGCATTGTGTCTGAGCCTCAGACCATGACTGTAAAAGGTCCTCTACATCAGCTCAAACTGAAGAAACAGACAACTAAATAAGTAAATAAACAAATATACAAATAAATAATCACCATACATAATGAAATAAAAAATAGAACTACTGAACTGATAACAAAAAGTCTATTATTATAAATTAATTGTACCTCAATTAGCATTTGTTTTGGTGTGTGATAAAATTGTCTTATCCAAATGCAAACATCTTCAGTGGTTTAACTGTGGAGGACTAATGAATACATATTCGAGGAATATTCTATGAACTTCATTTCTTCTGCAGTATTACACATAATATGAGATATAGACATTGGAAAACGAACAGTACTGTGAAAGAAATAATCTGAAAAGTGTGCATGGATGATAAATTAAAAATAAAATGTAACTTGGTTACAACAACCCCTGAAGTAAGGTTTCACTGTATGAACTAATTGTTAAATTTTAACAGATATCTTTCACTGCATATTAAGTAATAATACTGTTTGTAGATCTTCATCATCCTGCATATTTAAGCTATTGTTTTCTGCATATAATCCTGCTTTAAATAACAAATGGTCTATATTAGATGAACGAAAGTTCATCTTAGTGGATGCTCACATGAGCGAATATCCAGGCACTCAAAACTGCAATTGTAGGGGGCTGCGCCTCCCACACCCCCCCAAATATATATTCCAACTCCGAGCTCACACTACAGTGAGGAAAGGGCAAATATTCCCATCTTCACTGTACTGTGATCTCGCAATCACGGTTTCGAGTTCCGCAATATTCGTTCATGTGAGCGTTCGTTAAGATGAACTTTCGTTCATCTAATATAGACCCGTAGCAAACATACCCTTCAATGATCACAGCTAATTAAAACCTGTGGTTCTTAAATTTTATGATCACCCAGGTCACATTGTTTTTTATTATAGAAGCATCTGGTCATCCGTTAACCCCATTTTAACACCAGTTTCAGAGATGCTGTGCTACTGTATGTGTCACATCCCAGAATGGCACCAGTATCTATGTGAAAAACTATAATAAAGGATACAGTGGAATGTCATAACACTGCACAAAGCACATCATTATTATATAGATACAGGTATCTATATATATATATATATATATATATATATATATATATATATATATATATATTTTTTTTTTTTATTATTATTTATTTTCTGCTGATATAGCCTGTTCTTTATCATGATTTGAAATCAATACAACAAGCAGTAGGCATTAAGCAGGAATGAAAATAGCAACTATTGTGTTTTTGCTACAAGAGCTGATACTTGGTTTTGACTTGAAGTGGTTTATAATAAAATGCCTTTTGTAGACATTTCTTTAAAGGAATTAGAGACAGCAATACAGCAATTTATGTTCAGTAACATTCAATAAAACCAAGTGATATTTGTTTTACAGATCAGCAACAGAAGGGGTTTCTTAACATCAAATTCACCCAAGTTAAATTAATGGCATTTTTGAGAAATCCTAGAAATGGTACATGTAGGGCACAGGACATAATCAGTACTCAGGTTCAGAAAGGTTAATTAGAGCTAGAGGCGGTGTTCTTCTCTTTATGGTACTCCCTTTAAGGATGTTCATATGGTTAAATTATATAAATCCTGTTATACAAATTCAATTGCATGGTAAAGTATGAAACTAAAACTGCTTAACAAAAAGCAATCGCACCAGGATCGAGTAAAGCATAGCTCTCTTAGAAACAAAATATATCTAAGTTTAACTCATGATGCTATGATTCATAGGTGAATACATGACTAACCAAAGGGTCGTTTTAAGCTAGCCACTAAACAAAGATCAGAAACAAACCTTGGACTTTGTGTCTTTGAGGTAAAGACCTTAACCATTATGCCAAGTCCATCATCATAGTCATATAATGCAACATACAATGATAAACATTTGAGAAAAGGCCTTGACTAAAGTGGGGAAAAAGCATATGGAGATGGTTTCTAGAATGGCAACAATATAAAAGTCTTGGTCATCTCTCATTACAACTTCACTTAAAAAATGATCAGTGATCCTCACGTTACTTTCTGTTGTATTGTTAGAAAAAATACCTAGCATTGGTCAATTCCTTAATCCCATTTGTCCTGTGCAAACTAATTTTTTGACATAAATTGGGATGATTATAATGGATGTAGTAAATCTGAAAAAAGTAAATCTCCTGAAATCAGTTTCAAAAAATGTTCAAAATTACATTTGAACACTGAAAAAAAAAATGTTTTTTTAATGATGACAAAGGCCTCATTTGCAATGTGTAGGGATGGAGGGTTAGAGCCCCTCTGCACCACATACTCAATAAAATATGATGTGAGGTTACTGCCCTTTGGAAGAAAAAAGTATAATAAAAGAAAACAAACCACAGCATCTGTTAAAAAATTAAATACCAAAAGAAACGTTGACAGACACAGCAAGTCAGAGTAGTCACATTTTAACAGAGATAAATCAAGCCCTTTCATTCATAAATTATAAATAGACTACAGCAGAAAGTTAATCAATTGAAACAACATTTAAATAGCTAAATAAATAAACAAATTACTTGCTCATATTCAATCAGTCACAACCTTAAAAACAATAAAAACATTAAAAAACAATAAAATCCAAGCAATAAAAATCAAATTAAAAATAAGTACACTACGTTAAAAGAATGCTATTAAGTTGACTAGTTCTTTTTAAAAAAATGCTATATATACATAGGTCAAAAATCACAGGCAGTATAAAATGCGAAACAAAGATGTAAAATTATATACAAACTAAATTCCACTGGTCTTTAAAAATAAAATGCTGCAAAGCAAAAACCTATTAATGAAGCCAAGAGAGTGGGTTGCATTTAAGTTCATTCGCCAAGGCATATTTCATGGTAGGAACAAAGGTAAAACCTTCTTAAAAATGTTCCACTTTATCCCTAGTAATAACTATATTACTGTAGCTGAAAATTTTAAAGCACTTAAAATCATGTGGTGAGAGAAGGTATGAACAGCTAAAATCTTTTCACCCCATTCCTCCCTTGCCACTCCCCCAAACTCCCCCTCCCACCACCTCCTCCTGCCTAGATGATTCACAGGAATTTTAACATGGGGGGAAGATTCATTCACCTTTTCCAAGTGCAATTGTTTCTCCTGGATCCAAGGATCTAAAAAGTCCTGAAACCCACAGTGACTTTCTTTTGGTATGACTTCCAAAGAATCCAGGCCTCCACTGACCTGAATATGACCATTCTGACCAGCAGCATCAGCCACCTTACCAGACAATCAAGGATAAATTTTCTTCTTATCGTAGGACAATTCAGCCCTGGTGAACTTCTTAATTTTGCATTACTTAATAGTCTTTTACTTAGCATCAACTTCACATGTCATATCATTGTAAACACATTGATATTCAGAGAACAGCAAAACAGAAATGATATCCTGTTGTAAAGTTTTAAGTTTTAATTCCAACTCTTGCAAAGTCCTGAGATTGTCATTAATCAATGAAGACATAAACTGAAGTCCAGGTTTATTAAACAATTCTAAAAGATCATGGTGCAATAATGGACCATGTTTGAGTCTGTTGGAGAACTTCCATATTCTAAGACCCTTAGGGACTCAACAGGCCTTAATGCATCCATCCACCCTCGATCCCTTTTTTTGGCCTTCATGGCTTCAGAAAAAAATACATTGTCAAGTTGCAGGCCCCTAAACCATGAGAAAAGTTTCTCAAACCTCAGAATCTTTGACTTTAAGTTAAGCCTTACCAGAATGCACTTTTGTTTTAAATAAGCAACAGTATCAGCCGTTAACACCGCTGCTTGGTTCAACCAGCCATTAAATCCCTTCTTGGTAGCAGCATATGTGGAACCAGCAACAGCCTTTGCATAATTAGAGGGAACAGTTCACAGTTGCCGTCATAAACAGGGTCAAAGCAACAGAAACTTCCTTCTGCATAACCACATCAATTTACTTACCCCATCATAATGCCCATTGACCAACCAAACCGTCAGTGAATTAAGTGTGAACTGTGTGTCTGCACATGACTAACTGTTACATCCATTAGACTGACAGCACTGTCCCAGAAAGCAGCTATTAAAGATCAACCATAAAGGACAGGCTATAAAAACAAGCTTCTCTGAAAGTAACTTCTTCTTTGTTGTCAAGTTCGAATATGTACCCAGACAAAGTACGGGAGTGCCACACTCCCCCCCACAAACTCTCTCTGCCACACCTTGCCCAATCACATATTTGAGCTCAAGCATGAGTGTCAACCCATGCCAGCTAAAAGATGCTTCACCCCCTGGCAACAAAACAGTGATCTTTGAATGCCTGAGATTTCGGCACTTTTAGTAGACCCCTGAATATGTCTTCCATAGTGTCATTCTGTTTGATTTAATGTCTGTTGGCATCCTTAAATGCATTAGAGGCTTTCACCTCAGAATGACTGAGTTTGCTAGGTAGCTACCAAGCAAGCAAGCAAGTAGTAAAACGTAACAGTGTGAGGGTCTCGTTAACTCTGGAAAGTTTGTTATTCCCAGTAATGCCTAACCTGTAGGTTATTATTAATTTAAGAAAATGGACTACCTGTGAATCTGTTTTTTTTTAATTCTTATTTGTAGATTATTTATGGTTTATTTGGATTATATTTGTTTAAAATTGTGTTGTCCATCATGTTGTACCATGTTGTAAATTGCCTGACTTAGGCGCATGCATGTATGTGTGAAAAATAAAATCAAAACTCTTTTTCTTTTTTGTCTAAATATCATTATAAACTTAAAAAATCTTTGATTTTCATATCATGTTTCCTGCTTTCTCTTCCTAAAATATAAATAAAGTTTAGCAGTGACATGGAAAACCAAGAGCATCTGTATGTTTTTTTAATTTCTCCTACTGCCTGCCAGCTATCAGCCCTGCTGTGAACTCCTGGCCAATTTGATCCCCTTTTAGGGTAATCACCTTCCTTTTACCACTAGCCAACAGCTAGCGAAGGAAGGCTGTCATTCAGACAATTACTTGGGAATTTTTTATAAGCACCTAATGCCTCATTCCTTAACATTTCAGCAATATAATGTGCAATGCCATGTCTGGATATGTGTCCTCCTGCAGATGCCCCAGCCAGAGTTACAATATACATTACATGGTACACATGCTCTGTCCTGTTCCAGTGACTGCTGGTGTGGCCATTGTGTACTGCAGTTCACACACCTACCAAGAGGTGTCAGAGCAAGCAGAAAGACTGTATTCTTTTCCACCACAAAACTAGGGAATATGACATTTTCAAATAAATAATAATTTTTTTACTAAGTTAATAATTATATAGAGATGTCTGACATAAATGGTATGTACTTTCTATGCTAGGTACCTCTTCCAGTGTTTGTCTCCCCGTACTATGCTGTACTGTCATGCCACTATTGACTAGTAAAGGCATACAAATGCAAACAGCATATCTCATCACAGATAGCTTTGTTACTGGGAGATGTAGCTGTGTTAAAGGAGCCCAAAGATTTAAAAGCCAGAGAAGAAGGGTTAATGGGGGTGTGAAGGCAGTTGCCATCAAGTAAAGTAAAGAAACATCAACCGTATCCATAAACAGCTATCAAATATGATATAAATCAATTACTGTACATCAGTCAGAAGCTGTCAGTTAAGAGTTCTGCAAGAGCCTTGCATCAGTTATTCTTGGATAGACTGTAGTGAAAGTGCATATCACAGATGAATTCCAAACCGATGCTGTCAGTACATGCTCTGAATGGTAATACTGTGAAAAAGAACAGGAGCTCTCAAGCTTCTGCTGCTATTGTTACAAACTCCTTTTAACATTTGACAAACTATCTTTCTTTAGTTGTGGGCACTGGAAAACATCCATACTTGCAAATGGAAGTGCAGTATTTCATCACTGCTGACTTTTTTTTTTTACAGGACATAGGATTCTTTTATTTTTTGGTTTGCTTGTTTTAGTTCACTTCTTTCATTTTTCAGTGTGAAGTTTCAAGAATTACTTTTAACCATGGGAAGTTTAATGAGTAACAAATGATGAAAATAGATTCTTTTTTTTTTGCCAAAATGGTTTATTGTCACAAGTTGGTGCATTTATTTTTAGTGTGCTCTCTCTTTGCATTAATGCATCCATTTGAAATTTTGACTGACCAGTCGATTTGTTGTTTATGTCCCTTTTCTAAGTTATGTTATTTTTACCTCACAGATCCACATAGCCTGTAAGATGCACAAGCCTTTTGTCTAGCCTGTAAGATGCACAAGCCTTTTGTCTATCCCACTTTATATCGATATACATTCCTACTCCATGTATTTATATGGAATTATCAGGGTTCATATTTACAGACTCACAGCTCACAATAAAGTTTCTTCCTCCTTTCCCGTCCATGGATCAGATCATGATTGATTTCAAACTCTGTCCTCAGGATATGGAACTCCTGTCCTAAATATTCATATTCCCTACCATTTGTTTCGCTTGTACAATTCACTTTTGCCTCAGCTGACTCTCTGCCCTCATTTTCTTCTTATCACTGCTGTTGACTCCTTAGGCATATCCCATCCATGTTGCTATGTGTTCTCACACATCCACCACTTCCCTTCAGTTCTGCCTCTGTTCTGCTCATGTTAAGATACATCATTTTGTTTCCAATTCCTGTGCCTTCTGTCTCCATTTTATTTTATTTTTTGTTTCAGTGTATATTTCATTCAAGTCTTCTTTGTCTTCTTGTATTCCACTTGTCTCTTCCTGCCTTTTTTACCTGAATATAATGTAAAGTTTTCAGTTTACCTAAACCTCACTTACATTAACTTACCTAATTTACTTGGCTACCTATTAAATGTTTAGACTCAAAATGCGGACTCCCAACATGTCTTATAAAAAGCTCAATAGGGTAGGAGAAGAACAAATATTGAAAATTGTTCTTTCTTTTAAACTTCTCTCTTGAGGGGGCAAGCTCCCCCCAAACTTACATATAGCCACTCTGAGATTGTTATACCTTGGAGAAAAGGTATTATTCTGAGAAATGGCAATCTTGAACTTGATATATGTTAGTCTGCATTTTCAGACATTCACTCTCAACATCTCTAGACTCAGTAAAGTTCCAAGATTTCGAAATGTTACCTACCTTAATTTTTTCACATATCCTTTGGATCAGGAAGAGAGTTAAGTCAGTTTATTATTGAGCTATTCCTGTTAAAAGGAAGATGCCGAGCCAAATCTATTTATTTATTTATTTTATTAAACAAACTGCATTTATTGTATGAATTATATCAAACTACTTTTGGACAAGGTACTGTAAAATTATATGTCTACATATGATTCTAAATATTTTTTTTAAATGTTCCTCAGAACAATATCCTGATAGGAGCCATTATTAGCTCTAGGGAACTCACTTTTCCTGTTAATAGAAATGTTTAATATTCATCCCTGCTACCACATTCTGATGTTCAATATCTTAGAGTTGTAACCATGTCAATGATTTTTTTTGCATACCATGATATTTACAAGGCCATGTCAAACCCAGAATACAAGGCCATGTCAAACCCAGATTTGATGAATATGCTTCACCTCAAAAAATCTAGATCCGTCAGAGCCACAAGGGCGGGAGACTTGAACCTCGACACGACTATTAATAGGACGTGCTGGAGGGATAGATTCATCACCCAAAGACTCCCTATGCTGTGGAATAAAATCCCGGTATATGTGAGGCAGAGCACCTCGCTGGCCTTGTTCAAGAGAAATCTTGACCAATGGATGGGAGATCGCAGATATACCCCAGGGATTACCTCAGTGTCACTGCTCGACAGAGGCACAGCAAAATAATGGGTATAGTTCCCCATACTAAAGGGGTGGCGTAAGCCACAAAACTATGGGCTAGGCTTGTAAATGCCCTCGGGCAGATAGCCTAGTATGAACCTATGAACCTATATAATGACTTACCAGTATATCTTATATAATGGGCATTTTTAATTAACTATTGCTCAGAGTTTCTACTTCTGTAAGCTGTCTCTTACATAAAACTACTACTGTAATGCAAATTTTCTGCCTAAAATTAAATGCTTTTATGTATGTGTACTGCTGAAATGTGAATTTTCTATTATGAAAATTAATTGTTTTAACATACATGTACTATTGCAATGTGAATTTTCCATCCTGGAATTAATTGTTTTGATATTGCAATGTGAGTTTTCCATCCTAAAATGAATTTCTTTTGTCTCTGGCTGAGGTCTAGACTGAACATAATCCTCAACCAGCACATTTAATTATTTAACAAATAATAACTAGCTAACAAATAAAATAAATACATTGCTAAACTCATCAGAAAAATTAATTCATAAAATATGCATACATACATAAATGCATGCACATACACACATACATACATACATACACACACACACACATACACACATACAAACATACATACATACATGCATACATATACACATATGCACATACTAACATACATACATACATACTCACATACATGCTTACATACATACACACAGATACATACTTGCATACATACTTACATACATACACACATACTTGCATACATACATATATACATGCATACATACATGTATCAGTTGTACTTATGGGCAAGGGAAGCAAAAACAGCTAAAAAGAATTTGTTAGAAATAAGCAGTTCAACAAAATCTGTATTCTTCTAAAAATCAGTAAATCAGTTTTACAGTGAGACTAGATGAAGGCTACAAAGCAAGTTAATACATTTTGAAGAATTAATATATCAGATTTTGAGACTGAAACTTTGTCTGTAGTAGAGTGCCACCTTTTTAATGACTTGTCAGTGGAAAGGCAAGCAACGCTACAGTAGAGCAGAAAAAACATTTTAATACACCTACATACACAGCATAGTTTATGCTTTGTACACTGTCCCTAGTTCATGGTTTTGCTGTAAATGGAATTACATATTTTAACTGGTAAACGTTAAACTCTGTATTAAAAATAATTCATGGCATTGCATGTCCATATATTCAATTGTATGACTATATGATTACTAAATAAATAGTGGGTATTTGTTTCTTTATTAAAACATGAAAAATAACTTTAAAAAAAATGATAGTATTTTTAGATTTGCATTTGTTTTGAATCAAAAAGAAGGTTTTTGAAATACATTTTTCTAATTTACAAAGACTGAAGAAAGTTAAAGACTTGTCTTGATAACCTGATCTGTATTCAGTCTATTTGTTACAGCTTTAAAAGATATTAACTTCTGAAGAGCAATTCTTTATGCTAATTTGCTGATTCACTGACAGAAGACCAATTCCACCATCCCAGAATGCATCCAAAAGGTCACTAGAGGTCAAGGTGATGCTATACGTCCTTCTTGACATGAACAGAGTTAATAGGTCAATTTATCACATGAGAAGTGACTATGAGTAAATCACTCCAGACTGTTGATGAACTGGAAGCTGCACCACCACATTGTAAAGTCTGTTTTATGATGGGTTCAGAGACTGCCTTAGGAATCACATAGCAGGTCCAATTACATTAACAATGTCTGTATGAAAATAAGGGTCACCGAGTCATCCGGCATGTTTTTTCTACCATCTTTGTAATTGCATCAGGTTTGAAGGGACCTAATAATTACACATTCTCATACTCTGTGTGTTCCACATTGCTGTAAGTGCAAATAATATAATACCGTGTTTTAATCTACAGAAAAAGAGCAGTATTTTTGACCGTTGGTACCCCTCGGTAGCAATGGCATTTCAGAATTTTGTGGAATTAGCACATGAATAAGATTTATGATAATTACATGAGAATGGGATGCGCAGAGTTAAGTCAAGCATTTCATTTGGTAGAGTGCTGACTTCTTGCATTCATTTTAAACTTATTTATTTCCTTATTTAATCATTCATTCCTTTTACTTTGTTAACTGAATAAGTGAACTGTTCCAAAGATTTTTTTCAGCCATGATCTAGGCTAACAAGCAATAACAACTTTTCTTTACAGTCAAATTACCTTCTATGTTTCATTTCAAACAATCATTTACATTCAGGTTACATTATAATATCATTTACAATTCAGCAACTACTATATTTGTACTTTTTAGATGAATATTATTTACAGAAATGACTACATTCTCTGTAAGAATAACAGCATTAATACAGTTCAGTACCTTACTACTACATCTGTGCTTTAACATGAATGTTATTTATATAAATCATTGCATTATATACAAGGGTGCTAGCATTTTTATTTACAGTTACATCATTTGTATAGCAGTGTCTTTTAATATGGTTGCGTATTGCAGAGTGTAGTGTTTTTTTAATAAGATTACTTAGGCATCAGTTCCCATGATCTAACATAAACAACTCTGAAATTACACCTTCTGGCTATAATACCATTTGTAATTACTGTATAAAAAGGAAAGATGATGGTATTGCTTTAATATTTCCCAACAACTGCCACATTTTCCTGTATAATAAAGCAATACCAAAATTCAATTAATCAGAACTTCTTATTACTTTCCTTAAATTAAACGATTATAAATAAATATATATTGCAGTTCTTTACATCCCTCCTGGCGACAATGCAGCCATACTGCAAGATATCCTACACTGGATATCCATAACAATTCCACAAGAAAAATTGTTAAGTGATGTGAATGTTAATTGCTTGGACATAGACTATAACTCTCCTGCATCTAGTGTGAACTTATTTGGTTTCACACAAGTAATTAATTGCACCACACATTGCAGCAAGAAATGAAATTCACTATTAGACTGCATCCTAGTATCAGACCCTATCAAATGTATCACCTCAGTTATAATGTCTGACTGTATCAGTGATTATCTCCCAATCTATACAACCAGACAGCACACACATCCACTTAAGCAGCATGCTTATTAAACAACATGCAACCTTTTCCAAGTTTAACCCAGAAATGTTCATTACTACCCTATCATCTATTAATGGAAACTTCCTAAAAATCCTCCCCTTAGATGATTCTGTAAATAAATTCAATACACCTTTCCTGAATATCCTGAATAGCCTTGCACCTCCTAGAAAGGAAGACACTAAAAACAAACTATGCAATTTGGCTATCCAGAAAGAGAAGAATGCTAATGCAGGATAGAGAAAAAGCATGGAAAGAAAGGCAAATGTATACAACACCACAATACCTTGAAAACTTCAGAATGCTTCACAATCATACTAAAACGCAAACTGACGAAGACAAAAAAATTATACTATAATAACTTTCAGAATAATAGGGAACACAACTCTAAAAAATTCTGGACAGCCATTGAAGAAATCTTGCATCTCATTTCATCACTCAAAACTGCAATACAATTCAAATCTAATTTCATGGATAGTATAGCATCTCTAACCAAGGATTCCACAACATCCAATCCTAACCCTGCCTAGCAGCCACACAGCACCATATCCCCTGTCACCCTCAAACCTGTTCCAACATCCTATGTAGAAATACTCTTAAACAAACTCAAACATGCTTTACTTCAGCTGATGACCTTCCAAGTGTGTACCTTAAAATAGCTACCTATAGCATGACCTACCCTGTCTCATTCCTTATAAATAGGTCAAGGCCTATTTTAACATTGCCAGAGTTGATACACGCATATAATTAAGAAAATAAAATGTACCCATTTTAATCTTAATACTGCTCAGCAGCTACACAGTAAGGTGGTATAAGGTGGGCAGCAGCCCCCTTATAGGCTGTATGAGTGGTGATATTACTTACATAAACTGGCTTCTGTTATTTCTTTTGAAAAAGTGGAATAAGGGTTGGTTCGTTTATGTTAGTTTCATAGAGAACTGCTGATGTCAAATTTGAGTTGATTGGATGACTAAAGTATTGCAGGAATGATATTTTAGTAGTTGCAGCATAGTCTTGAAAATTTAGCCCTTCTAAATACCGCACCATTATAGCTTTCAAACTTCCATTGTGATCAGCAAAGCTCATGGCATGGTTATCAACAGGTTTCTTTTTTTGAATTAATATGATTCAGTATTATGTACTATTGGAATGTTTTTTAAAAGAATTCCTAACTATGAATATGTGTCAAGCTATTTCAATGTGGAACAGTACAAAACATGTAATCTTTAAGACATAAATGATACTTGGCAACAAACCAGGTTGTCCAGGGACATCTTCAATAAGGGTTTAGACAAATATATATATATATATATATATATATATAGCAGTGAGAGGTAAGAGGGTGTGGAGATGAAAGGGTTAAATGGAAGGAGGGTTGATTGAGAGGAAATGAGGTAAGGGGTGGAGAGGGGGATTAACGTGCTTAGGCAAGACCAGCTAGGTAAGGAATGACATTTTGGCTTGAACTTGCTGTATGTAAGTTTACATCCAGGATGACCTGTGATTACAGCAGTGGACAGGTAGGCCTTAGATTAAGGGTAGAACAGGGATAGGAGGTGGATTTATTTTTGGATGGTTTCTGGTGAGTTGGGGCAATGAGGCTGTTCAGTTGGAAGAATGTGCAGAGGAGTGCAATATCACTGGTTTCTTCCTGGTTTATGTAGGCAGTTTAGTTCCTACACTAGTTGTGTTGTTTAGATGGCTCCTCTTGCACTGTGATTTTGGGGGACTGATTTAGGTTACATGCCCACATGAGGTGAAGCATGGGCTGTATTTACAGAGATTATGAGGTGTTTTCCTCAGTGAAGCCGTGAATGTTTTTTGCTGGCTTTGTTCCAGTTGGTGATGGTTGTTGCCTCACATGAACAGTGGGAGTAATGGTCAGTGGAATGTGGCGGCATATCTTTTAATTGTATAGATTTCTGCAGAATGTCCAGGTTTTAACTTATACTTGGGCAATTTCTCATAAAGTTTGTAGTTTTCTGAGGACGGAATTCGATAAAGGACAGACATTGGTGTTTCTGACTTCATATAGTGTGGGCTGTTCACTGCCTTTCTGTTACCACATTTCTACAGTTCTAAAGTGATATTTAAATTGGTCCCGTTTTATTTGTCCTTTCGTTTATAAGGCCTTATCCGGTCTTGTACTAAAGGGGTTGCGAAGTATGGCAGGTGGTACACAGTTAAGACATCTCGGTTCTTTCTAATGGGTCAGTCCTGTGTCTTCTCATTATGGAGGTGAGAGAAAAACAACAAATAAATAAAATGGTTGTGGATGGATGTTGTGTCTGACTGGATGTGGGCTCATGAGAAGGTTGCCACAGCATAGAGGGGCATTTGTGGTCTCATGGTTTCTTATTGAGGGACTGTACTCACCAGACTCTCAGTTAACAACCTATAGTGTTTTGCTGGCTTTTAGCTTACTGGTGCGCACTGAGCAGGTGTGTGTTACCTGACCATTATTGGGGTCAGCAGGGTTTTGCAGCTCTCATATCACTTTACTTTTGATGGTGTCACAAAAGTATATATCACTTTACTTTTCTCTAAACAATCTCTAGCTGTTATGGTGTCACAAAAGTATAAATTTACAAACAGCAAAATTAATATTTTAATGGATAGTTTTCTTCAATTGCAGAAATATTAATTGGGAAAAATGCATGTAGGGTTAGGCTGTTAAGACAAAATGGTACTTAGATACAGACTTTTGAAATGTTAGAAATTTCCTTTATACCTCACATTGCAGCAGAGAGATCTGTAGAAGAAGGGTACCCAGACAGTTCCAATGCTAGTAGGAGCAATGGGTCTCATAAAAATATTTCAGTCATATTTAGCTATATTACTGATACATGTAACCCTATACAAATTATAGAAGGAGTCATTACTGGGCACATTGTGGGTGCTGAAAGGAGCACTTTTGGCTAACATCAAAGACTGAAACAATACTAAATTCATAGATTTTAGTCATACTTTGACTTAGGAATGGGGTCCTTCATGCCATGGTATTAGAAACCCAAAAGTCTTGGAGAAATTAAGGCTGTGTGGTTCAGTGTCTGTTTGCTGTCAATTTTTGTCATTTCTGGAATTTGTTTGGTTATTGATGGTGGGAGAGCCGGGATTCAGAGCACACACCAGTGCAGTGTTTGGTGCTTTGATGGTGCAGATCAGTTGTGACCATCATGCAACAGGGGTTGTGTCACTTCTAATGGTGCAGGATCGGTATGGATAACTTGAATATGTTGTGCGCAGTTTGTGAAGTGTGGGAGACTGCTGAGGAGAGTGCAGTGGAATGGCTATTTGGTGTATGTTGTAATTCTGTGGTTTTGTTGTTGACAGCTCATTTGTGGTGGTGGATTGCAGGCCTTGAATCTATTCCTGGGGCTCTTAATGGTAGGAATGGTAGTGGTTAGCTTAACGGGCCATTAACAGTCCATGGTGTGTTAATCGGCGAGGACATGCAGCAGGCAGGACAGTCTTTAAGGATTGAAGGATGGCAGTAATGTGTTAGTTTTGCTGACTTTCTGTGCTTGCATTGGAAATGGATATCGTGCTTTTGTTGTATTGAAATATTGAATGTTTATGGCTGAGCAGATGGGATGTCACAGACACTCTTAAATCAGTCATTGTGGTTGCTGCACTTTTCGTCACCCAAGAATTTTGCTATAGACTGTTTCACAGGCTCTAAGAGGGGTGCAGTAATGATTCCACTCATGCGTGGTTTGCCACTAATGAAATTGAAGCATCACTGTAATTTCATGGGAAAAAGATTTGTGATTTGTTTCTGTCTGGTGTCCGTTAATATGATCTGACTTTCTTATGGCCATTGCTGTAGCAATATTTATGGGATGATTTATGGCTATAGAAATGAGATGGCACAGAATGGAGATTCATAGTTGGGTATCACCTAATCATGGTAATAAAGTGGAGTTGCAAGTGATGTCTTTATTTGGAGTACCAGGAACATTTCTCACTTAAAAATGGTTCAGCAGATTGGAATATCACAGTGGGAGCAATGGCTAGTTAGGATAGTTCTGCTGTTTGAGGTATAACCAAAATGAATAGACTGGGGACATTTGGTAGGATTTCAAATTCTAAATGATCAGCAGGCTGTAGTATGAAGGCCGGCCTTTGGTATCAGTGCTACTACCGAACAAATAAAGGACTGAACATTGTAGAGCCACCTGGTTTTCTTGTTAATGGACTAACCCCTTTTGATATATTTCCAGGCTAAAGGCATTAGTGCCCATGCCCAAAATATTTGTATGGGTAGTTTTGTGTTATCTGCTATCACTTTTTACAGCCTCAGAAGTTATCTAATTAGGTATAAGGCAAATCAGGCCAGCAGGGACACAATTGGAATCCCAGGGCTGATGTTTCCTATCCAGTTAACCAGGTTGTGCTTGAAAAGGGATAATGAAGTATTTTGACATGTAGGGGGAAGTCATTCCACAGATGGGATAGTCTCTGGAACACAAATCTGTCCCACTAACAAGTCCTATTGATGTCACAGACCAGGTTGAGGTCATGCTTGTGGGTTACTAGAGTGCACTTCTGTTATTACCGGCTTTCTAGGTTTGGGGAGCAATATTTTCATGCTGGCTCTATTTGGGCTTTTGTCACTCCCTCTCCCATTCTTCTGGCTTTGCCCAGATATTGTTTTATTGCATTAAAGGATACATGTTGTTACAAGGAGTGATGGACAGCAGAGAATTTGATTGGCTGTGCATGGGTAATTCAGATACACCAGAGGCATTAGTAGGGTAATGCTTGGGGTTACATACATACCATTCAACTGTGACATGGTTGCAGCATCTCTGTGGTTTCTGCTCGATGTTTTGGGCTGTTTGCATAACATGGTGGGCTTAGGGTAGATCAGGGAGAGTTGCATTCAGAAAGTGGGTTCTGCCATTTGTGTTTCGGCTTTCATACCCCCTAAGAACTTCAATATTACAAAGAGCAAGTGGAAGGAAAAGGTGGGTAAATAAGTGGGGGGGGGGCTTAAAAGTGGTCCTTATATTGAGGCATTTTCATGCCTTTCATCCATATAGATTTTCATAGAATGTTCAGATTTTGCTTCATAATTGGGTTTGTTTTTCATAGTGTTCTGTTTTTTTGGCAAGTAGTGGCAAAGCATTAAAGACTGACATTAGAAAATAATGACACATTTGAGTTCCTCACTTTATACCATTCAGAGGATACCTCGGCCCTTCTTTTAATTATGGATTGTGAACACTTATTGCTCTAAGAGGTTGAGAAGTGTGGGCTTTGTCCACATTACCTGGGCTAAGAGGTTGAGATGTATATGTGTCTCTAAAGCTTTTCAATTGTGTCATTGCTTGCAAGCTAAGGGGAGCAGATGAGCAAAATGTGGTACACATACTAATGGCTTATGGCATATTAACAGCTTCAGCTGAGAAGGTTAAGCAGGCTATATATAACTATAAGAAAGGGGGGAAGAGAAAAAGAAGAGAAGGGGAGCCCTAACTCATACTTACATTGGAAAGCGTTAATGGGGGGAATATGGCTGTGGGTCCCCTTGATTGCACCCAGTGTTAAGATATTTTGTTTTATGGCAGTGCATTAACAGTTTCTTTTCTTTTACAGATCAATGAGGATGAGCACATATTGGACATTGTACCAGTAGCTGGAATGATGGGCAGTGAGGTCGTAAAAAGGTGCGTAGAGTCACATGGTGACCTGAAGGTGATGAATGCTGCTTAGCTGGAGTGGTGAACAAAGAGGGCACAGATGAACTACCATTAGGTGCTCACTAAGCCATGTCAGAATTTTTGCAGTAGGGAGTAGTTTGGAGGCAAGTGAGGCTGAGGTGAGTTAAGGGCAGAGTAGAGGGGGTAGATGAGGTTGCTTAAGGGGAGTTTGGAATTGTCCACAGGTGGGGTGGAGTCACAATATGGTTATTATGGATTGGATTTTGGGGGGCATAGTAATTGGCTTGACTTTTTGTGAAAAGGTTAAGCAGAAGGGTTGCTCAGTGACCAGTGCTACTTTCATTGGATGTGGCATCTGGGGGGCTGGTAGTTGGAAGGATGTATGTGATCGGGTTCCCCTTTATGCTTAAGTGAAGGGATGGACAGAGCATTGTAAGGAGGGGAAGGGGGTTCATTGGGATTTGCATTTGTTACAACTGTGACTGGAGGTGTTAGGTTGGGGGGTATAATTTGGGGGTTGGTTTGGTGATTTGGATGGCAGGAAGGATTATTAGATTATTTTAACTGTTTAGTCAGCTGGTGTTTTTGCTAATGATATGACAGGGACTTTGGTTGACAGGGACCCAGTTTGGTCTACAGTGGATGGGTACACTGAATGATGTTTGGCTTACTGGTTAAGTTGTGGAAAATTTTGGTAATAGTGAGGGGGAACAGCCTGGTCAGGCTGGTGCGTGGAGAAGAGGGATAGGTTTGCCCTCTTCTGTTTCCCCTCTGGTGTGTGGATGTTTATTTCAATAAGTTGGGAATGGAAAGTGTGCAGTTGGAAGCGATAAATAGTAAATATAAGTGAGCGGTGGGAAGGACACTGCTTATTTGGTTGGAGGGGTAATTCAGTAAATGGTATATGAAGTGAGTTGTCGGATGCTGCTTCATAAGTAAAGGACTTGGTGGGATGTGTAATTCAATAAATGGTATATGAAGTCAGTTGTTGGACGCTGCTTCATAAGTAAAGGACTTGGTGGGATGTGTAATTCAATAAATGGTATATGAAGTCAGTTGGTGGACGCCGCTTCATAAGTAAAGGACTTGGTGGGATGTGTAATTCAATAAATGGTATATGAAGTCAGGTATTGGACGCTGCTTCATAACTAAAGTAAGTGAGTAGAGGTATGGATGCTGCTTACTAGGTCAGGATGAGTAAAGTCACTCTGTCCTGATTAACATTACAGGGATGTTTATGCTGTGATTAAAATAAGCTATACTATGTTCAGTTGTAATTAATAATATTGATTATCAAAGCCATGTTATGGTAGTTTAATAAAGGTCATCAAATGTCATCCGGTGTGATATGTTTTATTGAAGGGGACCAAGACAAATGAGGTTTGGCAACAAACCAGTTTGTCCAGGGACATCTTCAATAAGGGTTTAGACAAATATATATATATATATATATATATATATATATATATATATATATATATATATATATATATGTCAGTGAGAGGTAAGAGGGTGAGGGGATGAAAGGGTTAAGTGGAAGGAAGGTTAATTGGGAGAAAATGAGGTAAGGGATGGGGATGGGGCTTAAGGGGCTTAGGCAAAACCAGCTGGGAAAGAAATCACATTTTAGCATGAACTTCCTGCCCGCCCTCCCTCCCTGTCTTTTTTAGTGGATTGCTGGGGTGTTGTTATTTAGCAGTCCAGGTAGGGATAGGTTTGCCCTCTTCTGTTCCCCCTCTGGTGTGTGGATGTTTATTTCAATAATGTGGGAAAGGAAAGTGAGCAGTTGGAGGCAATAAGTAGTAAATATGAGTGAGCGGAGGGAAGGATGCTGCTTATTTGGTTGGAGAGGTAATTCAGTAAATGGTATATGAAGTGAGTTGTTGGATGCTGCTTCATAACTAAAGTAAGTGAGTAGAGGTATGGACGCTGCTTACTGGGTCAGAATGAATAAAGTCACGCTGTCCTGATTAACATTACAGGGATGTTTATGCTGTGATTTAAATCAGCTGTACTATATTCAGTTGGAATTAATAATATTGATTATCAAAGCCATGTTATGGAAGTTTAATAAAGGTCATCAAACGTTATTTGGTGTGATGTGTTTTACTGAAGGGGACTGGGACAAAATGAGAATATTCTGATATCACTGGTAACTGGGGCTCATGCTGCTGTCAGTCAATGGCTGTGTGCATGAGATGGCCACTGCAGGGGCGAGGATTGCTATTCCACTGAGGTTGCTCATTGAGAGGCACCCTTTTACATGTCTGGGGTGAAACTGCTCGAGCATCTGTAGATCGCAGAAAAAAACTGCAAATGGCTTGATGCTGAATGCTGTTTCCTGTAGGAAATCATTGCTGGTGCTGTGTACCTGCAATAATTAATTTCTTCAGGGAGATTTCTCCTTTCTTTGAGCTAGACCAACCATCAAGTTTGTACATACAAGTTTGGGGGGGTGGCTTGATCTCCACATTGGGGGGGGGGGTGTAAGGGAAGTGCCAGAAAATACCTATAAATGGATTTTTTTTTGTTTTTTGTGCATTTTTTCATCCTTTTGAAACATTGACTTGCAGGAAGTCAATGTTTCACAGAAGAACCGCATTGAGATATTACCAACAGCCATTTACCACTTAATTCCTAATTATATGTATAGTGAGTGAGTATTTAATTTTTCTGGCAGTGCCTATTGAAATGTTTTACTACATGGAGCTGCATGAATTATGTTCTATCAGAAATATTAAATGTCAATAATGGGAAAGGCCAATTATATGTAAGAGCAAAATTAAATTTTTTCTTTGATAACTCTGAATAACAACAACAACAATCAGGACAAAGTATGATTTTTATGAATAATATGTATATTGCTATATATAGCCTTTTATGTAAACATTTTAAGCATTTTATTACATGTAGTATATATTTAAGTTTTAGAAGAAAATAATTGTAAAGTTATCACAAGTGTGAGAACTCATGCTCTACAGAGATTTAAAACCAAAGCCAGTTAGGCTCTGAGTCTTATCAAACACATGCAGGCTCTGCACCATTCTGTAGATTAACAAACCTCAATGGAATGGTTAGGTATTGATTTCAGTATTGGAAATGCAGTGCCTGGCAGATGAGATACTGCAGTGAGGATAAATAAAATTACCTTTAGTGATAGTCTTTTGTGGTCACAGATTTTTGATGGATTTTAATCCACATTCTCATTTACATTGTAAACAAAATAACAAATAGAAAACAATGCTTGTTATTAATTATCACTATTTTATCTGTCTATATATGGATTACATAATTAGCTTAAAACCATATTACTGATTTAAGTATTTATTATTCTTTGACATAGGAAAATCACTTCAAAAAATTCCATATAAGATGTTTCATTACCTATCACCAGGCAGGATCAGTGCTTTCAAAGTAAAGCAAATAGATGGTTGCAACATATTCACAATGTGTCCAAAACTTTTGCATTTTAAATGGGACAATAATGTGACAACTGTAATATGATAAACAGTAAACAACTGCATATATTTTTAATACCATAACATCAACAACCAATAGTAAATAGTACTGACATCAAATATCTGACCATGCATATCTTTGTGTGTATACAGAGATCTCACTGTTTACGTAGCACATTAAGGTATAATTAATATGTCAGAGGAAATACCACAGATAAAAATGGGACACTCAATTACTTTGATAAGCACTTCGGTCTAAGAAATGCAGACTTCCTCAGATTTTTTTTTAATATTTTTTAGACCAAAATACTTATTAAATGAATTGAGAGTTCCATTTTTATTGGTGGTATTTTCCTCATTATTATTTTTCACCTGTTTACTGTGCCTTCTTGTTTCATAATACATCAGCCAAACTGCCATTTAAAAACTGTTGCTCTTATAATTAACAAATGATGTGTTACTGTCTAGTCAAATGGCAAATGATGTAAGGGAAGTCAGTTATGTAAGCTTTTAAACAGAAATATACAGCTAAGTTCAAAGGTACACAAGCATTCGCCTCACAAAGGGCTTCATCAGGATTAAAACAGCACAGCATCAAAAAGAATACTCATGTATATCAATGCAGAATAACTAATAAAGTAGTAAACCATTCTAAGCTATATTATAAAGGAAGGTGATGAAAATAAAAATAATTCTTAACTGATGGTATAAACAGAAAATGAAAACAGATAAATAAAATATTCTGTACTAAAAGCACAGCTAAAACTGCAACAAACTTTTATTTTAGTAATATAGACAAAACTTTCCTCTCAAAAAAATGACTTCTTTAGACTTTTTATTTTATTTTACATGTATGTGTGTATGTATATAATGTGTGTGTGTTTTCCCAAAAACTGTAAGCATTTGTATGGAGATCGTGGAAAAATGAGGATGGGGAAATTTACCCTTTTCCCCACTGTAGTATGATATCAGAGGTTGTAGAGGGCAATACTTTCCTACAAAACTGTAGATGTTGGTTGTTTTGTTTCATTTTAATTTTCAGAAAGTGGAACATATGGTCCTGGCCACATGAAGTTTGAGTTTCCGAAAATGTGATAATCTGACGTAAACCCACATCTATATATACTCAAGTAACTCTTTTAGATATCTTCTGTCTGCAGCAGCTCATTTTCAAAAGTTCAGCATGCATAGGTATACATACACACATAAAAACATGGCATGAATTTTGTATACAGTGCATAGCAATAGAATTATTTTTGTCCGTCTTGCTTTCAAAGTATTAGTGGTCATGCATTTCTTCTTTTACTGGAGTCATTTTTGTTTACCAGTGTGAAAACATTTATCCACAATTATCCACATTGAGCAGACTCACATAAATGAGAAATCCCAGGTATCACAAAAAAATAGATGATCAACATTAGAAAATCTAGTTGAATACACCTGCACATCTTTGTTTTCTGCTTACATTTTGTAGAAGTATGGCATCTCCGAGCAAGGAGACCATGACAACATACATTACATGCATTTCAGTAGAGTTATGCAGAGCAGATGCCAGAACAGAAGCACAAAACAAAAGCTATTAAAATGCCCTCATTTGACATGGCATAGTTATTTTCAGTGCATTCAGTGCAGTGTCCTCACACAGTTTTTGGAATGTGGGAGGAAACTGGAACACCTGGAGGAAACCCACATGAAAACAGGGAGGACATGCAGACTCCACACAGAAGACACCCCAGCTGAGAATTGAACCGGAGAACCTCTTGCTGTGAGGTGGCAACCTTAACTGCTGCATGACTGCACTGCCCTTACTTTGCAGTTCTTTGGCATTTTTCTATCATACACTACACCTAATACTCTATGTAGCTGAGAATTGAGATAAAAGGGAAGACAGTGAAACAGGTTACCAACTTTAAGTATCTTGTAGGGGTGGTTGAGGATAAGGGAAGTCTAAATGAAGAGGTCAAAGCTAGAAGCAGAGGGGCTGAAGCCAACTGGCATAGAGTATCAGGTGTAGTGTATGATAGAAAAATGCCAAACAAACTGTAAAGTAAGGTGTGCAAAACAGTGATGCAACCTGTACTACTGATTAGTACAGAAACCTAAGAAGTAAAGGCAGAGCAGATGAGGAAGCTAGAGGTGATGGAAATGAAGTGCCTGAGATGGGTGGTAGGATACACACTGTGGGGCAGACAAAGATATGAGGACATAAGAGCAGAAGCCAAAGTAGCTCCAATTGCACAAAAGATCAAAGAGAACAGATTACAGTAGTTTAGACATGTGTAGAAGAGCAGAAGACAATCTGGTGAAGAATATTTGGGAAAGACAGTAAGAAGGTAAGATGAAACAAGGGTGTCCAGCAAGAAGGTGGATGGATTGTTTGAGAAAAGATCTGCAACAGTAAGACATGAGTTTCAAAGAAGGCAGGAGTGTAGCACTGAATTAAGAGAGATAGCAACTGTTAACATGACACCTTGACTCCATGTAGAAGGGGAAAGGGGGTTGCTGATGATGATGATGATGATGATGATCAAAGGTAAATAATTCATCACTAAATAGCCATTGATATAGCTTGTCTTGGGTGACTGTTTTTGTGGGGGAAAACAACAAGGTGAAATATATTAATGTAGTCATCGTGTAGTCCTTATTATAATAATTATTGTTATTGTTATCACTGGACAATGGCAGCTCTCAAATGCTTTATCCCATGCATTTGTCCCCTCAAATTATCTATGGTATAATCCCATTTATAAGCATTTGGAGTACTATATAATTATCGACCATGGGATGGGCAAGACCATTCTTTAACCAAATGGGAAAGGTTAATTTGAGCATAAAAAGATGAACTGGTTAGGTTTAAAATGGCCCTCAAGAATAATTTATGGATTATGCGGGAAAGAAAAATTGTCACAGACTTAATCCACTGATCCATGATGTTACATTTGCATAGTGCTAAAAGAAATTAGGTGCAGTTTTCTGTGGCCTTGCTTTATGTTCAGTTCTTCAAAGGACACTGTTAGTCTCCATACTAGTGAGTGACTGGTCTAATGCAAGGAAGATTTTGGAGAGACATAGCAACTCTAAAGAGCAAGACAATGCACTTGCAAGGTTGGATGCATTTTCAAAACTATGTGGTGACAGGAGGAAAATAGGAAAATGGTACTGCAGTCCATTGGACAGCTGGGTAAAGAAATGTAGGAATGCACACTACATGCCTTGAAATTAATACATTGGTTAATCTTCTTGTGTGGGCAGCAGTACATACCAGAGAATGGAACCTTCAAGTCTTCCCACTGAACTGGCTACTTTGTTTGAACAGCTTTTGCAGCATGCACCCAGACTCTTTGTATTTTTGCAAAGATGCACAGCAAGCTGTTTCATTTCACTGACTTGCAGATTCAAAAAAATATTGTGAACAGACTGAAGGATGTACCATACTTAACAGATGCAGTATTTAAATTTCCTGTAAGGAACAGAAATCACTAAATCTAAGGTATGCAGACTGCAGTAAGGGCAAGGCAGAGAGGTGAGAAGGTTTTATTGAGTTTGTAGATGCTCTGGGCACCACTGAAAAAGGTTTGGAAAATCCTTTTTTGCAGTAACTGACACATATGGTATGGACAAAGGATGCTTGTATGTCCAGGGCTACATAGGATCATAGAATCATAGAAGATTACTAGGCTATTGACCCAGAGGTCATTTTAAGCCTAGCCATTTCAACCCAATGTAATACCGTAGAAGTACTAGTCAATACCCAATATTGCATTTAGTGATGACTGCCCATGTCTAGAAGGGTTGTGGATGCTGTCCCTGGTAAGAATTTATGGTACCCCATCCACTCATCTGAGTCAGTAACATGCAACATCTGAGGCAGTAATATGTGTGTCCATTTTAATGGAATTCAAGCAAGAATTCAGGCCCTCTTTCCAGATGCACTGTACATGCCATGCAAATCATTCAACCTGAACTCTGCTCATATGCATTCCTGTGCAATTTCTGAAATGGCAAACACACGTAGCACATCAGGGCATGATCACCACTCTAAATGAATTTGAAAAACATCATAATGTATATTTGTTTCCATTAAAAGAACTTGCAAATTTGCCATCAGTTAGATGGAGATGATGATGGTGGGATGATGTGCACACTGACAATAGTACAGCTCCTCATGCCCAGGGATCGACATGCTTCATGCACTGATGGTGGGATGATGTGCACACTGACAATAGTACAGCTCCTCATGCCTTGGGATCAACATGCTTCATGCACTGATGGTGGGATGATGTGCACACTGACAATAGTACAGCTCCTCATGCCCTGGGATCGACATGATTCATGCACTGATGGTGGGATGATGTGCACACTGACAATAGTACAGCTCCTCAAGCCCTGGGATCGACATGCTTCATGCACTAGATGCAATGGGGTGGATGACTCTGGCTGACTGCCAGCACTTTTGGAGGAAACTGCAGATGTGGACATAAAGGCAAAAAGGTGCCTTTATTCTGTTTACAGATTCAATGTTATAGTTGGGTATGAAATGATAGAATCTGTACTGGATGTCATGAAACGTCTTCATTTCTAGATTTAGTGTGAAAACATTACCCTTATGCATGCACCGGAGGGGATCATAGATTCTTTTAAACGTATTAAAGGCAATGCTGACACCAGCTTTTAAGTGCTATACAAAGAGAAAAAAACTGAGGAGCATGTGTTCACTGAAGAAAACATGCATATGATATGTGGTAGGGAACAATCATATTGCTGCTGATTTAGAGCAGTACACCTGAAGGATCAAAGTGTGATACCACTCTTGGGCCACGTGATAGGTGAACTGGATGCCATCCACTTTTCCTGACACAATATTTAATGCTGAGTGTGCTGGGCATTCTTAAGGATGACTGAAACATCGCTGACCTGCATGAAGCTTGCAATGCTGACTTGTCTGCTTTATACAGCTTTTGACAAGAGTTGTAGAGACAAATAATAACATGGAGCATAGTATTGCAGAATGAGGTCTTCCTACCACAACTGGGTTTACGGTGCAGCAGTTAAACCCAGATTAAAGTCCCAGTATGAAAGCTACATTAAATATTCCGGCCTCAGTTACAGTCATAGTTGTATCTGTACAGACAATATTTAGTGCCTTTAAGAAGATAAAGACCTGGCTGTGAAACAACATTTATGAATAATGTTTACAGGACTGGCACTACTGCACATGCATGATTGTACAGACATTAACATTAAGTACTGACAGATTTCAAACCATGCAATGACCGATACATACATTTGTTTTTTCATATGACTGTATAATACACAGTGATGTACTTAAACTTCTTTCAGGATAACAGTGAGTGTGTGTGTGTGTGTGTGTGTGTGTGTGTGTGTGTGTGTGTGTGTGTGTGTGTGTGTGTGTGTGTGTGTGTGTGTGTGCATGCATGCATGTAATTCCCCTCTCAGATCTGCTGTAACCAGATTATTTGACAACTTCAGTGTCTCCAAAATGATAATTCTGCTAACCTTAGCCTAGCTTCTAACAATTTCTGTCTTATTGTCATCGTTATAGCTGATGCTACCAATAAACGTACTAACCTCAGCATCCTTTCTAATGATTTCAGTGACCACTGGCCTACACTCTCACACTGGGCATTTACAACTCCAAAAACTATACCTTCTTGCCCTGCCCTTTATTGTTTATATTACAAGTCATTTTGATTCTCATTAGGTGTTGACCTTGAAACATGCACCAATCCTAGCTCTGCGTTATCATTGTTTTACAGAATTCTTTCTTCAGTTCGATATACAAAGCTTAGAAAGAATGCGAAGAAGATAACGTGAATGTACAAGTGCTCAAACACTGCAAATACGTTTTCAGCTTATACATCTAACTAGCCCTAAACACAATTCTGGAATATACTAAAAGCTCTTGCTACTAAGGATTTATTTCCAAGATCTCAGCTTTTCTCCCCCTTTTCACCAGCGAGAGCTGTTGAAATCCAAGCTAGCACTTCAACCCCATCTAATACATCCTAATCTTCACATTTAAGCACAAGATCATTATAGCTATTCTACTTTAAATCTCTTTCTCTCAAAAAAATTCAGGAACAACTCCTTAGTATGTTATTATCCAGAATTGTATCGCTTACATCCAAAAATACTGACTACTGGTACTGCCTATATACCCAAGGCATTATCACACATCTTTATCTTCAACTTATTTCTTACTACTACGGGTTCTATTCCTTTGCGTTTTAACCATACTTTGATTACATCTTTTCCTACTATCCCTCTCCCTAGCTCCCCCTCCCATTACAAACCAATTTACAATCTTTGAAAAGCTGATCTAACAACAATTCTTGGATTACAGCAAAAGCTATGACCATTTATCAGAAAAAAGTATGAATACTACATAAAATATAGCACGGAGATTATAATCCTGCTGCACACTTTCTCAAAAATGGAGAAGGGTCTTCTTACTAGAAATATCTTCTTGGATTTAAAAAGAGCCTTCAAAAATGTTAACCATGATCTCTTAGGAGACAAGCTTGGTATTTAGAGATGTCCATACATCTGCATAATGGATTGTCACTATTCTACAAAATGATTTTAGCTCAAAGCAGATTTGCCGTTACAAGAATTGCACCACATTATTTGTCATAGCAAAAAGCTAGCTAAAACTAAGACTCTGAAATTTTCAAATCCAGACAAGACCTTACTTGTTTTCACTTCAGATCAAAAATATTTATTTATATTTATTTATTTGACATTTGTTTAGCAGAAAATCTGAAAGGGCAAAACCTGCCCATTTTTAGAGGAGGCCCAGGGAGAAAAGCTCCAGAATCATAATCTATCAAAAATCTATTACAGATATTTTAAATCACAAAATATCATGAAACACTCCAAAACATAGCAGTGAAAAAACTTTGTAATGAGAAAAACATATAACATATGTTTCATAGTAGATTGCAATGAAAAACAATAACGTGAGTTGGAGAAACTATCTGATGAAAAACTTATTAGCAATATTATTTGTTACATAGATTAGTATGCAATAAATGAGACCCGAGACAATTCTACGAATATATTTAAAAGATCTTACAGATTACATGATTAGATACAGTGAAAGGAAATGAGTGATGTCTTAGTATGACAGATGGTATTCATATTAGATTTATAGAAGGAAGTAAAGATGGAGAGAAAAGGAGATTATAAGAAGAGTGCAGGGCAGGGTATCTTCAGATAGCGTAAATGAGTAGGGACGAAGAAGAAAGAGGAAGAGGAAGAGGAAAGGTCTGCAGAGAGAAAGTCGATATGATAAGACAGTGAGGAAAAACAAAAGAAATGAGTGGAGTAGGAGATGGAGAGAACTGTCAGGTGTAACTTAGGTGGCAGGGGGACTGAATAAAGTATAGTGAGTATGTTCAGCCAGGACTGGCACAAGAGCAAGTTCACAGTTTTGTAAAGCATTCTTTCAGGGAGCTTTTAAAGGTTGGTAGGTTAGAAATATTTCTGGTGATTACAGGCAGGGATCTAGATCAAGTGTTAGAAAACCCTTTAACTTTCCCCGATCATGTAGATTTGACTACATCAAGAATTTTACAACAACTTAAACTAGTATATAACATTTGTCATCTACTTTTCTCTGGTGCTAGATACGCTCTTGGTATCAATATATTAATCCTGAGATTTGAATACTATTTCCCCATTATTACTTCTCCTTTTGTTCAGAATACAACAAACTACTGAAATTAAGATTTTTAGATTTGTTCACCCGGCAGTCCTTCAGAACATCACTGCATTACTACATGTAATGCAAAAATCATCTCCCTTTACTAACAGGAAAACATCTTGCATAATGTTGTCACTTTCAGGCTTTTTCAAGAAAGATATTGCCAACCTCTTGCAAACAAGCTAACTCTGCACGAGCCCAATTATTTGAAGTTCCTCCTCTCTCAGACTAAATAGAGTACAATTTCCACTTGCTGTTTGTGAAAGATTTTGACAATCTTGCTGCAGCTGCATCGAGCATTCTTTCCAAAGATATTAATAATATAAATGTCAGTCTGTTCCCTACTCATACAGCAGTTCGATTTTGTCTTTCTTTGCTGACTTTGCTTTTATTAATATATTCTATAGATGTTTTACTTTGTTTACATACTGTTATCCAGACTTACTATTTCTGTGGTTTACTAAGCTCCTAAATGCTTGATATTGTTCTTTGTTGATGTTATTTCTGTAAGCCTTTGTATGCTGTTTGTTAATGCTTATTGTCATAGCTTGTGCCTGAAGAGGGTCTTGTATGAGATCCTTCACACATTTAACAAACATTAATAAATAAATAAATAAATACATGATTGTAGGAGTGAGATGCAGTGTGGCAGTTGTACACACATGCTCAAATTGAAATGGGATGGCTGCATTGTGCATCTTTACCAGTGCAACTGTACTTGCTGTGATACTTCACCCATGATATGCCAAGTGACAACTTTGGAAATAAACAGCTCACAACTGTTTGGGACTTCAGCAAATCAAATGTAAGCATTTTTTTGTTTGTTTTTGCAGAGAGGCTAACTCCCCAAACTCCCAACACCCCTAAACTTGTATACACAGGCACATCAACATGAGGAAAAAGGACATTTCTTGAAAAGAAGCAATCACTACAACTATAGATTTTGAAACAGTGATCAGGGATTTCACTAATGGTGAGCTGAAAATAAATAAATATAACCTGCAGTCTGCATTCCTGGAGTGTATGGAAGCCTTTTACAACCTGGATACTATACTATGCTGTGTGTAACTTTCAGTAAACATTCTCTGACCATTTATTCATTATTGTTATTATTACTGGCAGTGGCTGTTTATTGCAAATGTCTTGTGTTGCATTCCCTAGTTTAGAAAACTATTTTATGAGCCTCCATTTTGCTCCAGTCAGATATGTCTATATACTTTCATATACTCTTTACTGCCCTTACACTTCTTCTCAGACTGAATATCGATTATAGTGCTCCATTCTTCTGATTTATTTCCTGTTTTGACTGTTAACAATCTAGTTTCCTCAGCAGGTAGCAATCGTTGCTGTTTGAGTAGTGAAGACAATGAATGTGTGTCTGACATACATCAGCAGTAGGTGAGAGGTGGAAATGTACCCCTGAGATGTATAGGTAGAAATGTGAAAGCTTACATGTGAGATACAGCTAGATATGTATCAAATGACTCATGCCATTAATACCTTTTCTGTACGCTTCCATTCACACCTATAGCGCCTTATGAAATCCTAATGTTTTTGATGAAAGATTTCCTTAACTAAGTGACTTACCAATTAATAACAGACATGTGAATGCAGCAAAATAATATTTTGATTACCATTTAATCCTATTCTATATAACAAGAATGGCACTGAGATTGTTAATGTAGGATGCTCGGCAGTGGAGATATTAGTCCCTATTTCTTTCGTGTTATTCATGTTTCATGCACATTCATATTTTCATAAATGAGAGTGGTATACATTTTTGAGGAGCATGGTGTGAAATGTCAAATTATGAGAGAGAGAGAGAGAGAGAGAGAAAAATATATCTTCACATTCTGTGCATAGAAAATAGATTGTCACTTTCTTCCTTTATTCTGCTCTTATGAGAGCAGTCATCAATTAAAATGCCCCCTTTGGCATTTATCTATCCAGATACATGCACCAACCAGAATGCCCCTAGAGACACCGTATGAAAAGCATATGTGGCCTATACAATATATCCTTAATGGACTGACTAAAATCTTTCTCACTTTACTCAGTATTCTACAGACTGCTAAGAGGTGACCTGTGTCCTGCATACAAGGCATCCTCTGACACAATACTGATGGATTTACTGCACAACATCAAATCAAATAGCATCAGAAATACTCAGTCTAGGTCTCTGAACCCCATCTTGCTGAGAAAACCTCTGCTCTGGAACATAATCCCCATCCATGTTAAACAAAGCCCTGGTCATATTCAAGTGCAACTTGGATGTATAGATGGGTAATAGAAGATTTAGCCCAGGTCTGCCTCTGTACTACAAATGGGCAGATGCAGCTCCTAAATGCTTTATCCCATGCATGGATTCCTTCAAATTATATATGGTATGATCCTAGTTATTCTTACTAGATGGGTAAGACCATTTTAACCCCAAACAAGATAGATTATTTCAAGCACCAAAAGGGAAATTGGTTAGGCTTAAACTTATCTGCAAGAGCAGTTAGCCTAGTGCTTATCTCTGAATCTATGAACCCATAGTATACTGGAGATATGTCTGTTTGCTAATAATCATAAAGATGTACAACATTTACATATGGATATTTTCCAAATCAAGTCAATTATAAGATCTGCATGGCATGTAGTAAAATCTTAGAGAATACTGAAGAAAACTGCAATTGAAATTTACTTGTAAGTTACAGATGTCTTGACAAGGTTGGTGCAGTGGTGCAGTGGTGAGCAGTGTTACCTCACAACAAGAGGTTCCCTGGTTCAATTCTAGGCTGGGATCGGGTGTCTTCTGTGCGGAGTCAGCATGTCTTTCCTGTGTTCATGTGGATTTGTTCCAGTTTCCTCACACATTCCAAAGACATGCAGCAAGTGGATTGGACACTCTAAACTGGCCCTTGGTGTGAGTGTGTGGTACAGATAAACTACTGCAGCAGGCCTAGTCACCCAGCAGTGTGAACTTTGGCTCTAGATGATTATCACTGTTGAAGTGACACCCCAGCCCCATGTGTAAAAATGGGAAAAGGAGTTGAGGATGGACAGAGTATACTTATCTTGATAGATATTTTATGTATAGTAAAGATATACAAAGAATCAAAATGTTCATATTTCTGTAAATGTTTCAAAAATGTGCCATCAAAAAGGAATTTCTTGATTTTGTATGAAAGTGCAAGTTTGGCAGAACAAAAAATGTTCTGACAGCCTATGTTTAGGTGGTAACATTTCCAAGATATGAAAAGCTGTTTATGAAACCTAAGAGAAAACTATAGGCTTACTTGCATTACAATAAATTATGGTACTGATGTAAATACTGTGAATGTACAGACTATTACCATTATAAAAACTTCTGTTTTGCTGAACACTTTGCTGCTTGCACTTTTTTAAGTAGCATTTAGTATTATGAAGTCACAAATCTGTTTGGCTTATGCTTTTAACTTGACTTTTCAGAAAATGCTGTGGAATGTAAATGATGTATGTAGGCTGAAGAAAGTATGACATTCCACAGCCCTTAGGTCTTAAAGAGTTAAGGACAAAGTCCTGGTGTTTATATATATATATATATATATATATATATATATATTTTTTTTTTTTTTCATAAGTTTGTTCAGCTCATTTGCTATGAATTGAAAGGAGCAGTTAGTATTTGCAGTTGCTACAGCAACAGAACTAAAGTCAGTCCACCAAATACCTTAGCTTACCTGTTATGTATGTTCTGATATAAGTGACATCCATCCATCCCTCCATCCCTCCCTCCATCCCTCCATCCATCCATCCATCCATCCATCCATCCATCCATCCATCCATCCATCCACAACCTCTTTTTTTCTTGCACATGAGGTCCGAGTGTCACTTCAACAATGACAAACATCTAGAGCCAAGGTTTACACCGCCAGGTGGCTATGCCTACTGCAGTAGTTCAACCACACTACATACTCACACACACACTTACACCTATGGTCAATTTTAAGTGCCCAAGCCATCTACTGCATGTCTTTGGAATGTGAGAGGAAACCGCAGCACCCATAGGAAACCCACGTGAACACAGGGAAGATATGCAGACTCCACACAGAAGGCTCCCCTAGGCTTTTTTCTCAGTGGCTGAATGTTTGTCAGGAAATTGTTCTAAGTAATGAAATACATGCCAAAGAATCACTGAAAGAATGTGTTTCTAAATAGCGGTATGCATGTCAAAGAATTGTTTGAGAATCTATTTATCTGTTCAACTTGATGGCAATACTGGCTAACTCCCTTTAGTAGCATATTTATGTTTTCCATGCAGAATGCAGCAAATTAATCATTTTGCTTACCTTCTAATCCTATTCTGTATAAGTATGTTAAGGTAGGTATCAGGTGCACTTTTCCTTTCACTGGAAAACATATGGTTATCAAAGTCTATAGGGCAAATTTGGTAAGTAGTATGTTGTGGTGTTGTTGAGCTTGCTGAGTGGGATGACATACAAAGAAAAATAGGAAAACACTGCATGTGCTTGTGAAAGCCTGTTGTGTTTTGTGAGTGTGTGTGTGTGTGTGTGTGTGTGTGTGTGTGTGTGTGTGTGTGTGTGTGTGTGTGTGTGTGTGACATTTGGCATTAATTGGCTGTGGAGTTTTGTGTGATTACCGGTGCCAGCCCTTGTATAATGCGTTGGTGTATGCCTTTGCTTGGTATAGATATGTGATTTTTTTGAATCTCTGTGCGCCTCAACTCTGTGTGCTTGATGAGGCACACAGAGGCTTATTCTGGTGCAGCAACATGGTTTATTATATGGCAACACTGCTACTAAGAGCCAGTCTAGTGAACATTTATTAGATGCATGGGGTCTGTGGCATGCAACCTTAAAAGGCAGCAGTGAATGACCATCTGAATACAACTAAGCATAGGAGAAATGTAACCATACTGTAAATGGGAAACTACATTATATACTTTTATATCCAGGGCAGATGGATATTTGGACTAACATATCTGGGTTTATTTCTTTGTTTCATCATGTAAATAATTAGCTTCCTCGTAAATATTAAAAGAAAGTACTATACTCTCCATGCAGTGCAGGGCATTACAGACACAAAAGTAATTGTATCTCTATTCACAACAGCATTATCTGGGGCATAATTTATATAAACATTAACACTTGTTGATAAACAATATCAGTCTCTCCCATTGTCTCTTGCAGAATTCACAGTTAGAAAAAAAAGATGAGACTCTAAATCTTCCTAAATTGAATTTGCATATAATTTTAAATCAAACTTTCTGCTGCCAGTATATATTTGATATCGTTACTCATTTTTCTAGTGATTGTCAGCAAATAAAATTAAGAGCTATTTCAATTAAAAACTGTGCATGACTGTTAGTAATTAGGTATGTGCAGTAATCAGCGTCTTTTCTGTAAATAGTATAACTACTTCTGGCTTAAACTGGCATACATCTAAAAGCAAATTTTCATTCATTGTGAATTACTTGTTTAGTTAATGCAAGGATCATAGCCCTAGCATATGTGTTGAATCTGTCCAAGGGACTGGTAATTCTATGCCAAATGATGAGCAATCGTCTATATCATTTTTATAAAAAACAAAAACACAGTTTGACTGGATTGTTATGACAAGCAAAATATCTTCCAGACGTCCAAGCATGGCTCTTCACTCATATGGGTACAAAAGTCACAGATGTGCTTGTACCTGATTTCCAATAAAAACAATCATCAGACAAAAATGCTTTTTCAATACACAGGAGGTTAACAGTATTAGAATATGCCAGGAGAAATCTCAAAATGATACCATAACATTAATATTAAATGTTCTTATATGCATCCATACAAAATACATGCACATGTAATGAACGCATATCAGCCTAACTATTACAAATATCAGGTTTTCTTCAAAAGCATAAAAGTAGCAGTAATACTTGGATTGCCAAGGAATCTGCATACGCATCTGATGTTCATTTACTAATTTATATTCTTTGATTAAATCAATGGGTGACAGACATACTGCATTTTGTAAACTTTGGTCTGTTGTCTCTGTCTGTCAAGAAGTGTCAGACCATATACTGTCAGCTGTGATACATTGAAAAATAAACTGTTATTCTACCAATAAAGGAACAGACTCAAAACATTGTTGTTACAACTTCAAGGTATTTTTAAATGAGGGGCTTTACCTCCATCCAGCTTTGACATAAAAAGAAATACTCCTGGATCCTTCTGCCTTTATATAGTAACTCTGAGAGTGTCACAGTTTGTAGTAGGGTGACAGTAGGGTACATCAGCCTTGTATTTATTAAGTATTCCACTCCCCACATTTGCATTTGCAGTTCCATTATCCTGTGGATCACGTCAACATCCATAGGATTTTAACAGAACAAAATACTTCGCTTTCCACAATTGTCTCTTGGAAACTCTCTAATTCTAAACGAATCAGAAAAATAAGAAAAAGCTTTGGAGCACTCAAAGACAAGACTTTGTGGTAAGCATGTGTCCATCCCTGAATGCCTTTGTACTGCACTGTACTGTATTGCATAACAGACATTACATAGCGATCAAAGATAGACTTAGAAGGGCATGGCTACGACGCCAACCAGTTAGCAGCATAAAAAATTGCTCTGTCTCTTTTCATTTTTTTCTGACAGGAACAGTTTAATTTTTAACTAAGAAACTACTTATTTAAAATTTCTACTCCAACAATAGACAAGATTTTGTTGGAATCAAAGAAGACAATTAGGCTCTTCAGGTTTTTTTTTCACAAGTTCACCATCAGTCAATTTCACTTATGAATCATTTTAAAACTTTTCCTCAAGCAAGTGTGATGAAGAAGGACCTGCAGTCTCTCGTTACTGGTATTCAAGACATTTCAGTAAAAATAGACAAGTTGGAGAGTAAAATAGACATTGTTAAACAAGACAACAAAAAACAGCGTGACCTTCTTAATGAAATCATTAAGAAGCACTCAGATCAAATTTCATCTATTGAAGAAGCTGTAACTGATATAGATGGAAGTCTGACTGAAAAAGAAAATCAAGTGGAACATCTCCTAAAACAAAATATTTCTTTGTTAGATAAAACAGAAGATCTGGAAAGTACACCCAGGAGAAACAATATAAGAATTTATGGTGTACCTGAAAAGAAGAAGGTAACAATATGATACATTTTTGAATGCCTGATTACCTAAATTAAATCTGCCTGAAACACTCTCTTTTAGGTTCATAGGTTCATAGTTAGATACTAGGCTATCTGCCCGAGGGTATTTATAAAGCCTAGCCAGAGTGTGTCGGCTTTCGCCAGCCCATTGATTAATTAACTGATCCTCTGTCAAGCAGAGCCAATGAAATGATCCCAGGGGTGTATTTTCTGTTACCCATCCACTCGTCAAGGTTTCTCTTGAAGAGTGTTAGTGAGAGTCTCTGCCTAATGTAGTTTGGAATTTTGTTCCAAAGCATGGGGAGTCTCTGTGACAGGAATCTGTCCCTCCAGCATGTTCTATTTATTGTTGTGGTGAGGTTTAGCTCACTAGAGCACCTGGCTTGCAGTGACTTGGATTTCTTTAGGTGGAGCATGTCCATCAATTCTGAGTTGGACATGACTTTGTAAGTCAGGCAGAGATCACCTCTGAGTAAGCGATATGCCACTGAATACAGCCGGAGTTTTTTCAGTCGGGCTGCATAGGACATATGTTTGAGGTCAGTAAACCTCTTGTTGAGGTACTTTTGTGGTCTTTCCAGCTGTTGGAAGTGTCTTGTGAAGTACCCCCAAAATGGGGCATTGTACTCTATGATGGGTCTAATGAGTGACGAGTAGAGGGGCACTATAACCTCTTTATTTCTAGATGTGAACTCTTTAGTAATTAGATGGGCCACATAGAAGGATTTCCTAACTACTTTGTCAATATGATTGTCAAAGGAGAGATTACTATCTACCTGGGTCCCCAGATCTCTTATTACATCTTCTGTATTAAGGGGGCTGCCATCTATGTGGTAATTCGGGGGGTGTTTTGTTTTTCCCAATTGGAATGACTATGCATTCTTTGGCATTTAGCTTGAGGCCATGACTTTGACACCAGGTGTTCATCTCAGTAAGGTCCTTTTGGAGGATGTCCGTGTCAGCCGGAGAGTCAATTATGGCTCCCAGTTTGCAGTCATTGGCTAACTTGGTTAGCCATAGTCCTCCTGTGTTTGCCTGTACTTTTGAGAAGTATATGCCTGACAGTAGGGGTCCCAGGACCAAGCCTTGTGGGACACCACTTGTGACTGGTTTAGAGTCGGACCTTGAGCCAGCTATTCTTACCGTGTGAATTCTGTCTGTAAGCCAGTTGGCAACCCATCTCATGATGTAGGGGTTTATGTTCAGGCTGGTGAGTTTTTCTGTAATACCTGAGTGGGGAATGGTGTCGAAAGCCTTGGTGAAGTCAATGTAGGCTGTGTGAACCACCTTTCCCTCATCTATGACCTTGGTGACTGTCTCAAAGAAGTCAACCAGGTTTAATAGGCATGATCTGCCCTTAACAAAGCCGAACCAGGGTCTTGTTTGGAGGTTCCCAATGTCTTTGTTAATGAGTTCCATGATGATGTGCTCCATAGCCTTGCAGACCAGGCTAGTCAGGCTTATGGGGTGATAGTTACCAGGGTCAGTTGTGGCCCCTCCTTTGTGGAGAGGAATAACCATTGCTGTGCACCATTCTATGGGCATGTAGCCTGTGGAGAGGCTGAGGATGAACAGCGTGTTTAGGTGGGGGGTTAGTTTGTTCTGTACTTCATGCAAGACGTAGCCTGGGACACCATCTGGTCCCATTGACACTGTGTTTTTGGCTTTTGAAAGGGCTGTTTTCACCTGTCCATCTGTGATTTTTGGGACACTATACTTTTTCTGGTATTGTGGGCCCTTTAGGAGGTGAAAGGGGGGTGAAGTTTGCACTGAATCTATCTGCCAAGATGTTGGCAATATCAGTAGGTTCAGTATATTTTGTGCTATTTTGCACTAGTTCAGTGAATATCTGTGAGTTGCCACTTAGATTCTTAACATAGCTAAAGAAGGCTTTGTGGTTATCTTTTGAATCCTTTATTTTTCTTTCAAAATTAGCCTTGGATGATTTCATGAGGGACCTTAGTTTCTTACTGATACTTATCAGGGATGTCTTTTCTTCTTGGGATTTGTTTCCTCCTTCTATTGTATAGCCTGTTTATGGCAGGGGTCCACCAAACTGGTTTCCTTCTCTTAGAGGAGTGAGTCTTGGTTTTGCTTGGGATGGCATGATCCATGCCTCCTTGCAGGTGCTCATAAAGTGCATTTGTAAAGGTTTCTGCATCTTGGGCAGCATTATCCTTTAGCGTGAGGGCTGTGAAACATACCACCTCTTTTTTAAGTAAGGTGAAGTTTGCTTTAGAAAAGTTTTTTACTGTGGTTTCCTTATTGGGGGGTGATGGTGGGGTGTGGACATCCAGAGTGATTAGTTTATGGTCTGATCTAACCAGTGACGGGTTGATCTCCGGTGTGGAACACCTGTCGCCCATGTTGGTGATGACCAGGTCCACTATGTTTTCACCTCTGGTAGGGGAGTTTACCAGCTGATCCAGGGCATTTGAGTTGATGAATTTCAGGAAGCACTGGGCCTGGGAGTTTGTACTTGAGTAATTTTCCCAGTGAATGGTAGGGTAATTGAAATCGCCCAATATCAGGGTGTTCGGTAGCACCTTCATGTTTTCCAGTGTCTCCAAAAAGGTGGGGTGGTGGTCCTGGGTCATGGAGGGTGATCTATAACAGGACACAATTTGCATTGCAGATCGGCCCGATGTTAGTTGCACATGGATGATCTCAGAGGTATCATGCTGTGCCACTAACCTGGAGGTGTAGGTATCCTTGATGAATATGGATACACCCCCTCCTTTTGTGTTTCTGTCCATGTTCTGTCGCCGAAACGTGTGGTATGAGTTGTTGCCCAGTAGTGCTGGAGTGCTCTCTAGAGCCTTGAACCAGGTTTCAGTTACTGCACAGATGTCAACGTTCTCCATACTGAGGAGTGCTTTGAGTGTGTTCATTTTGAGATTTAAACTCCTGGCGCTGATTAGCATAACCCTCAGTTTTTTGTTAATTGTGCTGTTTATGGAGGTGGTTTGACTTTTGAGCCTTGCCCAAAAAAGGCACTATGGGGGCAGCAAGAGCCTTGGCCAGTATTCGAAAGCCTAGGGGTGACAGGTGCAAGCCATCTCTTGTGAAGCAATGCGGCTTGTCGAGCATGTTGTCCCAGGCTGACAGACACTGGATCCCCTTTGAATGACACCAGAAGCTTAGCCAATTGTTGAAATTGATCATTTTTTTCTTTATACTGAGGTATCATTCTTGGTGAGGGCAGGATGCTACTCAGGGTCAGGGTCATACTAGCCTGGGCTACATGATCAGAGAGCTTTTTCATGTCTCTTTTCCTGTAGTCCAGGAAGGTATGTCTCAGGTGATTCACACCAACATGAACAATGACAGGGTCATATTTGTACTTGCTCTGGAGTGACCTGAGTGCTTGTGTTATGTGGTGGATTCTGGCTCCCGACAGGCAGCTAACAGTAACCTTCTGCTTGTTCTGCTTGTTCAGCCTAGTGAGTGGGTCGTCAGTGTGCCTGACTATAGAGTCACCTATTACTAGTGTGTTAGGTATGTTATTTCACCTTAAGGTCTGTGATTGTCCGACACACTGATTTTGTGCTTTATGTGTTGTCTGATTTGTGATGGGAGGTGCAGGTTGTTTGGGTGTCTGCTTTGGAGGTCTCAGATGCTTTTGCAGGTTTTTATTTAGAGCCTTTAGAGTATGATTTTGCGTATTTATGCGTATTTTTTGCCAGTGCTGTTTTAGTAAGTCTGTATGCGGCTGGAGGTGTGGTGTAAGTGTTAACCATCTCCTCTTGACTGTCTGTTCTAGTCTTGGATGGAGACAGCTTAGCTTCCAGTTTGGCTGTATAATTGCATCTCTCGTATATGTTAGTGTTTTGTGGTAGGAGGAGAGGGTTGTCTGTGTACATGAGGCAGTTGTAACATTGCCTCAGGATACCCAGATTCACCAGCTGGACTGGAGAGTACACCTGAAATTGCCGTTTGGTCATGCCTGAATAGTAGGGTGAGCTGCTTAGTTGCTTGGTTGGTGAGGGGTGAATAAAGAGCCTTGCTCTGCTGGGCAATCAGTGTCAGGGTATATTAGTGCTTGCTATTAGGTCTGAGCAAGTGCTGGGCTGTAGGATGCTTTTTGAGTGCTTAGGTTGAGAGTTAGACTAGTTTCAAGGGAAAAACTGAAGAGGAGACTTAATGGAGCCGGGAATAATTTAACCATAGCTAACCGGAGCTGCCCGGTGCGCAAAACCATGCAAACATGGTTTTTATAGTAGGGAAATGAAAGAGATGGAAATTAGCCCAAAATGGCCAATAAACTATTAACTTCTGGGCTGGGACCACTCTTCCAGAGACAGATTGCTCAAAGCTCCCCTCTCTCACAGGTGAACAGAGAAACTTCCTTCTATCCACATAAGGTATGGGCAACTCAGAAACTAGTATCACAGCCCGGAATTCAGCACTAGCCAGAAAACTGGACTATACTAGCTTAGAAAGGTGGGAAACAGGGACTGTTTTTGTTTTTTTTTTTTTTTTTTTGAAAAGATAAGGCAAAAACAGTAAAACAATACACTTAAAACAACTTTAAACGACTATAAACGATCAGTAAAGGCTATCACACTTTAGTGTGTAGCCTACAACAGTTAAACAAATTATTTAAATGAAAAACAACTTTTTAAAAGTGCAGGCAGTCAAATAAGTACAACATATGAAAAAAACAAGCTTTTAAATCACAATAAATGCTGGAAAATCTGCGTTTAGGTGGAAAACAGTTAAGTACAGCAAGAAAGTACAGAAAAATGATGCTTAATCACACCAAAGTCTCTCTTCTAAGCTAGAAGGCTTGGATCAGTTTAAGGATTTCTAGTGCTATCCAGTAGGTTAGTTACAGGAAAGATGGGAAACAAGCACAGATGTGGTCTTTTAAACCAGAAAGTTGAAAGAGATGGACAAACTGTACAAATGGTCAATAAACTACAATTTCTGGGCCAAGAACCTCTCCTCTCATGGTAGACAGGCTATCTAGTGCTTTCCACTCCCATCGATAAGCTAAAAGGCTTTCCTCCAACACAGAAAGGATTGTGGGTCTCAGAAGCTTACCAACAATCTTGGATACAACAACTCTATATCTGGACTAGGCTAGTTACAGGAAAGGTGGGAAACAAGCACAAGTGCAGATTTTAAACCAGAACATTGAAACAGATAGAAAAGGGCCAGGAACCACTCCTCTTGTGGTAGATAGGCTACCTAATGCTTACCACTCCCACTGATAAGCTAGAAGGCTTCCCTCCAACACAGAAAGGCTTGTGGGGCTCAGAAGCTTACAAAGAGTCCTGGATACAGCAAATTTGTACCTGGACTAGGCTAGTTACAGGAAATGCAGGGAATAAGTACAAATGCAGGCTTTTAAACCAGCAAGTTGAAAGAGAAGGAAAACTGCCCAAACGGCCAAATAAACTACAATTTCTGGGCCAAAAATTACTCTTCCCATGGAGGATAGGCTACCTAATGCTTACCACTCCCACTGATAAGCTAGAAGGCTTCCCTCCAACACAGAAAGGCTTGGGGGGCTCAGAAGCTTACTAACAATCCTTTTAGAATAGAAAGAGATCATAGATCCCTTTCCAGTACTAATAGTTCATCTACACCAAAATCTATTATTGTTAAATTCATATCTACACAAAATAAGGACCTAGTACTAAAAACAGGCTGGTCTAACTCTCCAATAACTATAAATGAAAGAACTATTACATTTGACAATGACTACACATTTTCAGTGATTAATTAAAAACCTAAAGAAGTCAAGCATCAAAGCACAACTTATTTTCCCTGCAAGAATCAATATTTTCCTTTCTGAAGGCCAGAAGATATTGAATTGACTTGATGAAGTACTTGACTTTGCTCAGAAAAACAAGCATTTGGACAAAATTGAAGAAGTGGATTGGTTACTTATAAGTTTAAAGATACAAGCAGTTAAAATGGATGGGCAGCTTAAGACAAAAACAGTAAAAAATTTGAAGAAAAGTAATTTTTTTATATTTTCTATTTCCCTATTTGTTATTTTCTTACTGCTCTGTAATTCTTTAAAAAGCATTAGTGGTTACTGAGGACTTTCACACCTTTAAGGTAACTTTTCTTTGTTATTTTAGTAACATTAAATAATATTTATAGTCCTGTTACAGCTTGTTATACTGATAGTATGGGTTGATGGTATGTTGTTAATTAGCTTAATAGCTATACACTATAATCCTGATAATGTGTTTTCCTCTTTTCTTTACATTATAGTTTTCTATTTCATTGGTGTCTGGTGCATTGTTTTCCAGTATTTTGTTTTGGATTGAGAAAAGTGTTTGTGTCATTAGGGGGCTCTTATTGATGATTGGGTATGGATGTATTGTGTGTTGGATTGGCATGGTGGTTATGTATCATTTGCTGTATGATAGTGGTATTTGTGTGGATTCGCTGTTGAGAACAAGAGCAAGCTAGATGTTAGTTAATTGTTGAATGCTTGTTGTTTGTCTACTTTGTTAATTTGTGAATTAGAGTTTTGTGAATGATTGATTTTCTAGTTATGATTGTTGCCAAGATAACTTTCAGCTCATCAGTTACAGTCCCGAGCCTTTTCTATTTTTTAAAAGAAAACACTGAAGCTCAACTTTTCCCGCTAGAATGTGTTTTTATTTTTTTTCCTCCTTACCTTCTTTCTTGGTACTGAGAAAATAAAGAGCTGTATTTGAAAAGAAAAAAGGTCTGCTGTATTACTGCATTCATATAGAAGAAGCAGGAACTGTAATTTGAACTTTGAACTTTTCACTGACATAAAGGTTGGAACATTAAAATGGACCCATGAAAAACATATAAGAAGAAAGTATTACTGTGATTTTTTTTTTGTATTTCTTTAGTTTTTCCATATTGTTGTAGATATTTTGTTTAAAACAATTTTAGATTCTATCTTCATATTATGGAGTTTTCAAACTGGCCATTACTGTTTATCTTTGAAGCAAAATGTTTAGTGCTTTAATTTAATATAATGTTTAAAAAAAAGAAAAAAGAAAAGAAAGAGGAGAGTGAAGTGAGTAACTAGAAGGTAAAAAAGCTATACCCTCCTTAATTATTGTATTTTTAATCTTTTTCTCTTTCCCTATATGAATATACCAATTTGTGAAGACTGTGTAGGTTGCATTTTAGTTGAACAGTATTTATTAAGCTAATTTAGATTAAAGGATTTTAACATATATCTCATGGGATGCAAATGCAGAATTTGAAAATGAAGTCCTGTTACACCTCCAGTGAAACAGTTTTGAATAATTAAATATAAATACGTATGTGTTGTTATACTTATAGTTATATAGTTATTGAAAGAGACAGTAAAGTAAATGTGAGAGGAAATATATATAAATGCATTAGTGATTTCCTATATGATCAGGTAACATCTCTCAGCTAATGAAACTAAATCCTTCTTTCCTTGCATGTTACAAGGCTGTATTATTTTTATTGATAGGTTGTACCTAACCTTTTCCAACATAACTGCCATTAAGAGTAAGGTGGCACTTGAGTGGGGATTTACAAAGGTAAAGGAAACACATTTATTTCTGTGACTAAGTCCTTATAAATACAATAATGCCCCTACCAGCATATACTTACATGCACACACACACACACACACACACACACACACACACACACACACACACACACACACACAATGATTCTTAGGGGAGAAGAAGTAATTCCTTTTTGAATCCCAACTGACTGTAGATAAATCTTATATTTTTTTGCAGCGTAAGCATGTCATATGACTTGCATGCCTTCAGATTAATCAGAGCAAGCATGTATACACCTATTTGCAGTGTTTGTATATGTGTGTGTGTGTGTGTGTGTGTGTGTGTGTGTGTGTGTGTGTGTGTGTGTGTGTGTGTGCTCATTTGTGTGAATCAAAGATGCATCTATTATCTATGATGGCAACAACCTATGAAGTCTTGTTCAGAGAAGTTTCCTGAAGGTTGCACATTCAGCTTTGCAGATTGAACATTGTATGTACCTTGATTGAGTAGTATTAAAACTTCTACCAACTGCAGACATCTCTTCCTTCTAAATTCATGTGGCATGTATATGGGGAAGGGTGTGTTATTATAACCTAATGTAAAGTGGTATGAAGTTACTCAAGAAAATCTTTACATACAAACATAATCATTAGTGACACAGCTCCTGTTGTTCTTTTATGCAAAAAATGTGAGGGGAATCCCAACTTTTACCATTTCACTCCTAGCTTTATATGTGGCTTCTATGGGAAAATAATTCTACAGTGTATACATTATTAAATGAAATTTAGCTTGATATAATAGTTTGTGAAAATATATTGTCTCACTAAGTTTTAGCTGTTTGTATTTAAATACTTTCAGAATGTTATGTTGTAATCTTTCATCTAATTTAAAGGATCACTTTTATATTGTCTTTATAATAATATACAGAATATTTATATAGTTGGATAATAAGATAATAATAGGAGAAAGATATATGTTATAATAAATTTTAATAAATAGTTATTTTTGAGGCAGTAGCAATAGTAAGGAATGGGTAGTTTTAAGGTAATGATTGAGGGTGGTTTGCATGATTATATCATCAAACCAGGAATATGTCATCCCATGCTAGGTTTTGTAAATAGCTTTATACTTAGGTTGTTATTAGCTATTTTTTTCTTTTTGATTTTATCCACAACAAAACATTATAAAATGTATCTTAGTTCATTGTTTGGTTGTCAAAATCATTATTTAACATCTTTAAAAATATTTTTTATGAAAATGATAAAGTATAAATGTATTTCTTTGAATGTTAATGTTTTAAATAATCCCATAAAGAGAGGTAGCTTAATTAAATATCTTAAAATTAGTAGTCAGTATATTTTTTTTGCAAGAAACTCATTTATTGAAAAATGATCTAGATAAGTTGATATTCAAAGAGTATATGTTATTTGTGGAATTGCATTATAATTCCAAAAGGAGAGGCACTATGATTCTTTGGAACCAATCTTTGATTATGCCAATAGTAGTTGACTCATATTCAGACAAAACTGGAATGAAGAGTCTGGTAGTCCTTGAGATTAATAAGAAGCTCTATATATTTGTAAATGTGTATTGGATTGCTAGAATGGATTCTAAAGTGGCAAAAACTATAATGATATTTTAATTTTACATGTGAAAGGAGAATTTTTACTGCCTGATTATTTTACCTGTATTTTATCAGAAAGTGATACTACTAAGGATTAAAAAAACAAATAAATAAATAAAATTTCTGCAACTGCAAACCAGTTTAAACTATTTCATTAATTTGATGAATTTAAAAGATATTCATGATTTAAAATTGGCAAACTCCCTTAATTATTGTTACAGATTTGGTACGCAAACATTTTTGACAAAGTTTTTGCACCTAGTGGATTATATCCTAAAATTGATGAAGTAGCTATAATTTCATGTCCATTGTCTGATCATAATGCTAATTCTTTTACTTTTATTGTAAAATCCGATTATTTAGTCTATTGACAAAAAAAAATCGAGTTTATATAATAAAAATTAAAGGATGTAAAGAGTGTTTTAAGGAAATTAACTCGTTTATGGATTTTAGTAATAATGAAGAGGTATCGGATACTATTTTGTGGGGCATATTAAACACCTATTTATATGGTAAAATTAAGAGTTTGTTCCTTTATAAAAAAGGAATGGGGCAATGAGTTAATTCTTCTGCAGTCAAAAAATGATAGTTTAAATTTGAACTAAAAACCTCATGATAGAAATGCAAATCTGGAATCAAAGGAACTGAATCAGAAATACTTATGATGCTGAACTTATGAATGCTGAACTTAGAAATCTTAAATCATAAAGTCTCAATAAATAGCAAAAGTTTAAATTAGAATCATGCTCTGTTGATCCTAAACATTTACATAGGCTAGCCATTAGATAAAAAAATTAAACAAGGTAAACCATATTAAAGAGATTACCTATAAATTACATAACAAAATAAAAAGCAACATGTTTAAAAGATATACTAGAAGCCATTAGGAAACATTATGAAATAATCAATAATAGTAAATCAGTATTGGATAATAATGATACAATCAATATGTTTTGAAGGGTAATATAAAACATAAACTAAGAAAAGAACAAAAGACTAGTTTAGATAAATACATTTCTTTTAGGGAGATGAAAGAACAAATTAAGAATTTGAAAAATAATAAAGCCCCTGGCTTAGATTGAGTCATTTCTGAGATATATTTTAAGAGTACTATTAAATATATTTGATGAGATCATAAATACATTGAGTATCCCTCCTTTTTGGCAATTCTCATTGATATCCCCTGTTTTAAAGCAAGATAAGGATCCTAAATTATGTTTATCACAGCGTCCCATCTCTCTTTTAAATATTGATTGCATTTTGGTGAAAAGTAAATCATATAATGTTAAATCTAGTTGAATATGATCAGACAGGTTTTATCTTAAATAGGAAAGTATAAGATAACATCATTAGACTCCTATCTTTGTTAGATGCTGCAAATAAAAATAAAAAGAACTCTCAATAAGTTTAGATGTTAACAAAGCTTTTGATTCAATAAATTAGATATATTTGCATAAAGTTCTTAAGGAATATAACTTTTCTTTAGATTTTATAGAACTAATAATTAAACTATATGATAATACTCATACTTTTGTTAAAATTGGATCAGTTTTATCTACTTCTTTTCAAAATATTAAGAGGAACTAAATAAGGATGCCCATTATCACCTTTGCTGTTTGTTTTATCAATAGATCCTTTTGTTACTTGTATTATAGATAATACAAAAATTGAGCGTTTTTCCATTAATGATAATTATAGCTCCAAAATTCAATTATTTGCAGAAGACATTTTATTAACGATATTGAGTCTTCATTAGAGCATATTCTTAATTCAATAAATTACTTTGAAAAGGTTTCATGCCTAAAAGTTGGAATGAATAGGTGAGTAAAAATTATACAATTCAGCTATCTCGCTATTAAAATTAATTGAAAATCTGAATAAAATGTTCTTTTTATTTTAAGATAGACTGCTACTGATAAAAATTATAATTTTGCCAAAAATTTTATTTCTTATTTATTCATTGCGTTTACTTGCCTCCAAAAACTATTAAACAGCTAAATTCTATGCTACTTTGATTTTTATGGTATCCCCCCAAAAACCAAGAGCTGTTCTTTGGCGAGTAAAATACTGGGAGGAAATGGGATTGGATTTCCTAGCATTGAATTATATGCTAAAATTTCTGTTATAGATTTAGTGAGCCATTGGTTAAGTTATTCCTATACTTCAAAATGAAAACTCATACATGAAAAAATTATAATCTCAAATACAAATACTCCTGCAGGCATTAATAAAATTTATTGGGTTTTAAAAGATTATTGTGTGAATTTCAGAAGTGTATCTGTTTATACATCTAGTATTAATTATATTTTGAATAGGTTTAAGAAAGTGAGAGACAGCAATTATTTGGTCAAGCGTTTATTAATCCTGATGTTTCCTATAGCTTTCACTAATAGATGTTTGGATTCTTTTAACATTAAAACAATTAACAGCTCTTGAAGAAAATTATTTAAATTTTTGGTTCCAGTTTTTAGATGGAAATAAAATATGTACAGCTGAACAGCTTTTGGCTAGTTATGATATAAACAAAAATGACTAGTTAAATATGCAAAGTTTAAAGGAATTTATTTATAGTAATTTACAAATTACATTAAGTATGAATTCTAAACATATACCAAGGATTTTGGAATTCTTTTTTTAAAATTAGTAGTAATGGAATTAAAAATAGATTTCATTTAGCAATAATTTATAGGACTTTAAGAACTGAATCTGTGGTTTTTGAGTCATTTTTGTTGGGATTATTCAACTAAAATTAATAATGAAATATGTTTCAGAAGTTAATAGAAAATTATACTTGAGATCCATAAGTAGCACAACTTCATCACTCTTCTGAATATTTTTTTACTTGGAAGTATTTGCATAGAAGGTTTTAATACCCATAAAGTAAGCTTGTTTTATAAGAAATTAAAAAAAATAAAATGTTGGAGATGTGATGAAACTTTAGAAGCAAATAGGTTTCATATGCTTATGGAATGTCGAATGTTTATTCCATTTTGGGCAGAATTTAGAAACTTTGGCACAGCTTTATGGTCAGATGATTGCATAGTTACAAATTCTTTGATTTTGCTTAATGATCCATTTCTAAATTCTGTATCAAGAACTCAAGTGTCAATCCTTTGCCTATTGCTAGAAAAGTCATCACAATGAAGTGAAAAAGTAAAAATATAGCCTCTTTTTCTGAGTTTATTTCCGTAGCAAAAAGCATATTTAATAAAAAAATCACAGACTATGTACAATCAAACATCAAATGTTACACATAAGCAGCTATTTTGACAAAAACTTAGAGACTTCCTGGAAAAGTCTTAATGGTCTTGTTCAGTGTTAAATTTTGTTCTGGACTCTGTATATAGTTTTAAGTATTTTTGTTGTTTTTTTTTTTTTTTTTGTCTTAGTTATTTCATGCTCATTTAAAATGCAATAAATTTGGATTCAAAGATGGCTGCTGTTCTGTGAACACTGCTGAACTGCAGCTCTACATTTAACCTGAGGAAATCAAAACCCTGAGTGGATACTATAAAGTTTTTAACATCAAAACTTCGATAAACTTATTCTAACTACACTTATTTATCCTGGATTGAGAAGAAAAAACGGAAAAAAGGAATATATTTCACTGGATTACAACAGATTAACTAGCTCTGCAGAGAGGAATACACAAAGGAACCGTGTGCTTTTTATATTGCAACTTTTTGTGTTCCAATAAGATGTCAAAAGAAGACAAAAGCATGGATATAACTACGACTAAAACAAAATTATCGGAATTGCAATCACCAGAAAAAGATGTGACTACTAAATGACAAAAAATTACTAAAGCACAGGAACAACAGAAACTAGGGACTAAAACTAAAGCTGATCAAGCTTTGAGTATGGAGGATATCAAAACTGCACTTCTGCCTATACAAGAAGCTTTAAAAGAACTGACGTGTCAAATACAATCATTTGGAATTTCATGTACTCAGTTGCTGGAAAGAATGGATAAGACGGAGGCTCGCATTTCTGATACTGAGGACAAATTAGTTTTACTGGAAAAAAAAACTAATCTGCATGATGTGGATATACAGGCTATACAAAGTAAGCTTACAGACCTAGAAGCAAGATCCAGGAGAAACAATATCATTATCAGAGGGATTCCTGAATCCATTCAGTATAATGAACTAATTCCATCCATACTACAAATATTTGCAGTGCTTTTAAATGATTCTGATAGTGTGAAACAAATCATCGTGGAAAGAGCACACAGAGCTTTGAGAGAGGTACAAGCTTCTAATTTTCCTAGAACTGTGTATGTTAAACTGCTTAATTATCAAGATGTAAATAGAATACTTATTACTGCAAAACAAGGTGGAGGCTATATTATGTGGAAAACAATAAAATATCTCTGACACAGGATTTACCTATACAGATCAGACAGGCTAGACAGTCTCTGTCTCCTTACTGCAAATTTCTTATTGACAAACAAATTAAGTTTCAAATGAAATATCCTAATATGCTTATATTTACAGTGGATGGGGTTAAACATTCTGTTTCCACCAGAAATGAGGCAAGAAATCTGTTTCTTAAAATTTTCAAGGCTTTACCTGCATCAGAGACTTGAATTGAACTTTTGCTGGGACTGGCATGTTGATGAGGCTAGATTCATTGTTTACTGTGCTTCGAGGACTGGGTAATCCTTTGTTTGCATTTGTGAAGCTTTAGGCCTTTTCCTGAGTAATAAAACTGTTTGCTTTTCCTTATCTTGATCTCCTGCACTTGTTTCCTGACATTTTATGGCTTCTAAGATCTGTTTTTGACAAGAAGGAAGACAGGAAGTGCTTAAAATGCTGTCAAGGGTGCAGATTTCATTGTGGCACTTCCGGGAGTCCGTCTGCAAAAGCGGTCCCCCATCACAAGCATTTCACAGGACTTCCTGGTTTGGAAAACTGAAGAGAACTGTTTTAAACACTCTCTTGTTTATTTAACATTAAATAATACTGCTCTATAGTAATTTAAGCACATAGGAACTTGTTAGGAACTTCATTTATTAACTTTTAGTCAACATTTTGTAGTTATATTATTTAGAGAGGGTGCAGGGATTTAGCAATGTTTATTTAACCTGTCAGCATAGTTTTTAATGTTTTGTGTTATTTTTATTATTTTATTTAGTTAGAAGCTTGCTTTATTATGAAACTAGTATAAGGTGAATGTATAAGAAAGGATATTAACAATTTGCTGTCTATTTGCTTTAATATAGGGTTATATATTAGCATGTATTTTTTTCTCTTTTTTAATGCATGTGGTTTATGTATAGATAGCTAATCCAACTACTAAAATTGCATTATTTTTTTACTTTATTCTTTTTACATGTACTGTACTGTTACATTTTTAATTTGATTTCTTTAAATAGTAATTAACCAAAGAGATGTAGCTTATGGCAGTGTTTGTTAGGGAATATTTAGTTTAGGCTTTGTCGTAGTGAAGTTAGGTTTTATAGGTCTTAATTGTGATACATGTGTGAAATTTTACATTGTGGTGTTTTTATATCTGTTTTTTCTTTTAAACCCTTTGTCATTCTATATTATACAGGACCTATACATCTCCTGGTCCGGGGTTAGAGTGGGTATGCACTGGTTGAGGACGGGATATAAGGATTGCTTCCAGATTATGTATGGTTTTGAATTTACTGTTTTTTGTTTTTTCTATGCTCTCTCTCCAAAACTTTCATTTTACAGAATCTTTGAAATGTGGGAAGTAGATTCATGGAACGTTAAAGGGCTCCAGAGCTTGAAGAAGAGGAAACTGGTGTTACATGCATTGTTGCAGGCTAAGGCGTGGTTTATCCTACTCCAAGAAATGCATTTAATGAATGATCAATGGGGTGATGTTAAAAAAAAGAAATGGATTAGGGAAGTAGTAGTATCTGAAGGTAAGTCAAATAGTGCCGGGGTAGCCATAATTATTAAAGATCAATACAAGGAAAATATATTAGATTCTAATACAGATAAAAATGGATGGTGGTGCTATGTTATTCTTTCGTCTACCTTATTTGATAAACCTATTTTACTTTTAAATATATATGCTCCCTGTAATGATCAACAATTATTCATAGCATTACTATATTCAATTTTAACACAATTTGATAGATATTATGCAATTGTTGGAGGTGATTGGAATACCTACCAGAATCCCAAGTTGGATAGATCTTGTCCACAAAGAGCATTTAACAAGCATGCTGTATTAGCACTGAATGATCTTAAAGAAGACTTTCAATTATATGATCCATTTCACTATCTGAATAATGATAATAGTACAAGCAATTTTACCTTTTATTCCCCATGTCACAAAATGTGGTCCAGAATTGATTTCTTCCTCATATCAAGAGTATTGATCAATCTAGAACCTACAGTTATTGTACATGCCCGTTATATATCAGACCATTCTAAAATTTCGTTGAGTTTTACTAAGGGGGTAAAGGATACTTTGAGACAAAGAGGTTATAATTGGTCTCTTAATCCAAATTTATTGAATAAGGAGGATATAATACTGGAAATTACAAAGTACCTGAAAGACTTATTGATTGGTTTAGGGAAACAACAATTTGCCCCAGATATTGAATGGGCAACAGTTAAAGCTCAAATAAGAGGGACACTTTTGCAAAAAGCATCTTATTATAAAAAGATATTAAACAAAGATATTCAAACTTTAGAAATAAAAATTAAATTACTTGATCAAGAACTGATTAGGGATTTTCATGAGCAAACAGAGAAGGAACTGATTAAATGTCAAAAGGATCTCTTTTTACTTCAGAATAGTAGATTAACATTTCAAGAATGCAAGACGTTAGTGAGGTATGCCAATCATGTTCAAACACCATCAAGAGCGTTAGCTAGGATCATTAATTAAACGAAACCAACCGTGCAGATTTCGGAAATACAATTTAATAATAAAATATATTCTAAAACTGAGGATGTTCTTAATTTCTTTGAGAAAATATACACTAATATTTATGCTGGACAAAAGGATATGACCCCTAACAGGAATTATGAACAATTTCTACATTCAATTAAGTTTCCAACAATAGGAAAGGACATTCAAAATGACTTGGTTAAACCGATATCTGAAGAAGAAATAGTATATGTAATTCAGCATATGAAATCACATAAATCACCAGGTCCTGATGGCTTGACAGTGGAATTTTATAAAAAGTTTGCAGATATTTTCGGTAAGATACTTTCAGTTGTGTTTAACTACATAATTAGGAATAAAATTAATGATCCACATCTTAATGCCTCAAAAATTATTTTTATACATAAAGCCAATTCAGATCCTCAAAATCCGGATAATTATAGACCGATATCATTAATAAATGTAAACATGAAAATTCTAACCTCTATTATAGCATCTAGACTGAAGAGAATCATGACTCATATAATTTCCAAAGAACAGACTGGTTTTATGGCAGGTAGACAAACCAGTGATAATACACTCACATTACATACTATGTTAGAGCATGCTAAGCAAAATAATTTAAATATTTATGGCCTTACAATTGATGCCCAGAAAGCCTTTGATAGGGTTGATACAAATTTCTTGTTTGATCTTTTACCATATTTTAATATATCACGTGTTTGTCCAAATGTTACAAATATTATATAGTAATCCCTATACTACATTGTATATTAATAAAAACTTCTCTAAAAGAATACAGATTAAGAATGGAACATGCCAGGGTTGCCCTTTGTCCCCTTTATTATTTAATATCTATCTTGAACCATTGTTTTTATATATTAAACAAAATGTTTATCATAATGTCCCAATAATTTATAGAACTAAAATATTAATGGCAGCTTTTGCTGATGATCTTAGCATTTATTGTGCATCTCCATTATCAGATACTGAAAAATTATTGAAGGCTGTTAATGAGTTCTCAAAAGTCTCTAATTATAAAATTAACTTGAAAAAAAAAACAATATCTTCCCTTTAAAGACACCTAAACCCTTTTTGTTATTGCCCTTAGTGGGACAGGTATCATTTAAAGAAAATATTAAATATCTAGGTATTGAGTTCTCTACAGATAATAAAGACTTTTACAATAATAATATTAAAGCAATCTGGGAACAAATAATTTTGGATTTTGGGAGATGGAAAAATTTACAACTGCCAATGTTAGCAAAAGTTTCAATTATCAAAATGAACATATTACCATGATTATTGTATATTTTTAGGTCAGCCAATTTATTACTTTCGAAGACGTTTTTAAAAAGATTCATAAAGAATTGGCTAAATTCATTTGGGAACCAAAGAAAACCAGGATATCTTATGATAAATTAATGACCCCAAAAAATAGAGGAGGACTGGAATTACCTAATTTTGAAATGTATTCTTTAATTGCAAATTCTAATAGAATTTTAAGAATTGCCAATTATGATATAAATAAAACTAAGTGGACACCACTTTGGGTAGTTCTGAATTATAAATATATTCTAAAGTTAAATATCAATCCTAAAGCAATACTTTTTTTTAAGTAAGGATACGTTGAAATTCTATGGGATTATTGAACACATCAAAATGAACATTTTCTTTACATAACTTATTTCATTCATTAGATTTGGTTCAACATATGATGGTTTTTCAACCCTTTCATAAGAATCCTAATTTAAAATTGAATAATCAACTAATTGATCTCAACAAGTTTCCATTGATAGTTAATCTAACTTTGATTGATATATATAAACATCTTGACAGTTCGGCCAACCAAATAAGACAAGAACTTAACTTACCTAAAAAGTATCTGGTTATTCTGAGGCAAATTAGAGAACTCACTATAAGCTATTTTAAAAGTTTTAAACTGGAAGAAGAGGCTATTAATAGATGCTCTTTGTTGTGGCAAGCTCTCCAACAGGATCTTAAATATATCACGACAGCAAATCAATTAATTAAAGAATTTCAATTTCATGATAACATTTTGTTATCAAACTACTGGGAAGAGAAAATTTTACTGACAGATAGAAGTAATATGTTAAAAGCAATTGACTTGACCATCAAATCTACTTCTCTTCAAAAATTAATATATACCCAGTTGATGATTTGGAACAATGCATATTATACACGCCTTACCCTGCATAAATTTAATCCCAAAAATTCACCAACTTGTCCATATTGTAAGAATCAACCAGCTGATCTTCTTCATATGTTCTGGAGTTGTAAATGTATTTTCAAACTTTGGAATTCCCTTAAGAGTCAACTTCAGAAGGTGGGTTACCAAAGTACAACGTTATCGTGGAAATTTATGATTCTGCATATTCCCCCGAAAGAGATCGCTAAATCACAAATTATTATACATATATTAATATTTTTCTATTAATGAAGCTTTATATAGCTTCAAATTGGTTAGACCCATCTAAAACTTCATGGCAGAACTTTAGAGTTCTAGCAACAAAACATATATTGGCTCATAAATTACTATTAAACCCACAAAATAAAAATGTTAATAATCCAAAAATTTGGGAACAGATTTTTAATATTATACTAGCATAGTATTTTCAACTTGGAAATATTAATAATTATTTATGTGTGTGGAGAGAATTTAGTAATCAACTGTCTATTACTTGCATTATATTTAAATGTATTACATGGAAACATTCTTGTAAATATTGTATATAGAGTGTGGTTATTAGTGATATTAATTAATGTTTGATTTGTGAATATATGTTATTTTTGATCTTACTTGTGTTTGAAAATAATATAACAATAAAGATTTATTATGGAAAAAAATGCAATAAATTTTAAAAAGATAGACTTAGATTGTGATATAATAAGACATGCTATTTTTTAATTATAATAAGCTATGTCATTTATTTAATGTCTTCCACTATGCTTGAAAACATCAGTGCAGGCACGTATAATCATTGTATTCAGTGATGGCATACAAGCACTATGCATACCTTTTCTTGTACATGGTCTGGACACTGCTATGATTCATAGAAGAGAACTGCCCTAAATTCAGACTCCATACTGTCACATTAGTCCCAGATGAACACCAGATGTGAACTGTACACAATGTGCATTAATATTCCACATGGACAGAGTAACCAGGGGCAATCAGCATTTGAGGAAGCACCTGGCAATTCACATGCAAGCTCTTAATATCTGAAGAGGTCATCTTGCAGGGATGGATTTTTCCTTATCATAGCTCCTGACTTAATGAATGACAGCTTAGCTATTATTTAGGTCTGTCATATAAATTGGTAGTTATTGTGTCAATTAAATGTACAAAATTGCATGTTTGTAGTAACTATAAAACTGTTCTGAAGTGGAGTCTCATACTATTTACGCACACGATACGAAGACATAGCAATGGTACATACAATTCAAATGTACATAGACTTCCAGTACATTATACAAGCACATGGGAAAGGTGATGCTCCTTCATTCTAGCCTTCTCCACACTCATTGAAGTGGTGATTCATGATTGGTTCTATCTCCTTTGCTATGACTGTGGAATAGAAGTAATTGGAACATTACAGAAATGCAGGAGTTTGACACTGTAAGAAGTAACTCTGGCAAAGTCTCAGTGAAGTTACTCTTTGAATAGGGGAGAGGGGAGGATAATACAGAGTGCAGTAGTCTCAGTGTTTGGTGCACTTTGTGACAAAGGCTGTACTGCAGCACAACATTCACCCAGTGTTGTAACAACTTTCACATTGTGTTATGTTAGTTTCTCAGTCGTGTGCTACTACATCACATGTGAAGAGTCATCAGGGAAATCTCATCGTTTTTCTCTGCATTTTCTCTCCACTTGTCCTCCTATAAATACTGTTATACACACTCACAGTATTCATGGTTCACACATTTGTGAATCCTGGAGATTGCTAAGAGCCTTAATTTGCATACCTGATATATATGTGAATGCATTCTGGAAAAGAATAGGGTATTCAGATTTTGACTGCTTTATGAATGTTTGTTTTTATGAAGTGCACAGAGCTCATGTTTGTGGTTTTAATATGTGCTAACCATACACGACTGCAGACTGTCTTATGAAAACTGCTGTAAATCTATATGGAAGGTATAATATTAGGGTCCCTATTAATTTGATGAAGCTTTAACTTTTCAAACTATAAAAGATCGACAGCTAAAGATCAAAAGAGCCAAACCACGAATGGCCAGCTAAGTGAATTTTTTCTCAGGGAAAAAATTCAAATGGCCGTTAATGGGAATTTTCCCTTTCCCCAATGTGGAGCAATCTCTGAGTTAGTATATTTAGTTGGGGGGGTGTCAAGTTGAAAGGTTTTTGTTTTGTGTAAATGCCAAGAAAATTCTTTCAATGATCATTCGCAGTTTGGATGTTTTGATCTTTAGCTGTCGATCTTTTATAGTTCGACAAGCTAAAGCTTTGTCAAATTAATAGGGACCCTAATATTACTAGGAACGTAGGTGGATAATTTCATATAGAACAATAGAAAGAATAGCATCTCTCTTTTAACTCATTATTAACTTCCATCTCTGTAATGCAACTACTGTTTGTGAATAAATGTAAATAGAAATGTAACTACACTGTATTTAACTGGAACTTAGTATAATGCAATGTAAGTAAATGGAGCATTTCTCTCCAGGCCTCTGCTGAAAATGGGTATTACCCAATCAGATTTTCCTGGTAAACAAACACAAATGATTAACTAAATACAACAACACATGCAACACCTAATGAAATGCAAGTCTGTCCACTATGACTAAAAGATATTCCTAATGTTAACCATAAAAACAAATGTCTTGCTTAGTATATGAGGTATTTGTGATGCCAAATCAGCACAAATGTGCACATGTTAGAAGATATGTCACACAGCTGAAGCTCATGTTGAAGCAGGAGCAGTGTAACAGGGCCAGGTGCATGGTAACTTTAAATTACTTAAATTATTCCTGATAATAAAACCTATTTGCATTAACAGTATCATGACTGGACCATAAATCATGTTATATTTGGCAGCCTTTATAAATATCACAGCATCATTTGTCAATTGCAGATTTATACAAATGTTAAAATCAGACCTATAGAGATGGCATTGACATGTTCCACACTGTGTCATATGGGTCTATATCAGTGCATTGAAGATTCACTTCAGCAAACCTGAATTCATTGACCTCAAACCACTGAACTACACTTCCACGAGTGTTCACGTCCAAAAAAGATTTAAGTAGGGAAAGGAAGCAGTTGGCCAACAGCACAACTTTCCTATTTTCCCCAATGTAGTGCAATCTCAGAGTTGGCATATATACATAGGGGGAGTGTGCGGGGAGTGGCCCCCATGTGGGTGGGTTTGACACACTGCGCTGTGTGTTCCATTGTGGTGTTGGCCATATGCTTTCTTTCCCTGGTGAAATCTTTTTTTCAATGTGAACATTCACAGAAGTGACATTCAGTGAACCTTTGATGAACTGATATAAACCAGTGTCATATCAAGATCACTGTACTGCAAAGTAGGAGGTTACAGAAAACATAATCTTAGACAACATATACTTCCACCATTTCACAAATTCAGTCCTGCTGTTCAAAGAATCATAATTACCATCCCAAGGATTTTAAAAGTTTCCCCCTTATGCCTGCTCTTTTAAGACTACCATCTCTGGATTTGTGTGTACAATCCTCGTAACTGTCTTGTACTATGACTACCCTGGATTACAGACATGTGTTTGTAGTTTGGGAAGTAGCACATTGGATTATGGCTATGAACTGGCAACTAACTTCAAATTCCAGCATTTAATTTTGTCAGTCTCTATTTGTTTACTGTTTGACTCAGTTCGAGTTGCTAACTAGACAGTGTTTTTGGCCACAGTTAAGAGACATGTGTCTAATGTGTTTATCCAGTTAATTAAATGAAATAAAATATACATCTGATTAGCAAGTCCTTTACTGCTACATACTTTATAGTCAGCAAGGGCCTTGTTAAGAGAGTTCTCTGTACTAGTACTTTCTATGACTAATTGATCTGAGAACTCCTGTGTTAGAGCATTCTTTCACAGTTACTTTTTAGAGTGAAATCTGCAGAATTACCACATCTGACAGGATTTACTCATTCTGCACTATATGATCCAGTGGCGGCTCATGACATCGGACTGCTGGACTGCATGAGCCCCCCAAGCTGTGTGAAGAAAAAGAAAAGACAACTTTAAAAATAAAATATTTTTTAAAATAAAAAAAAACTGTGCAACTTGCTATAAAAATGAGTCCGACTGACTCGCAAAGTCCCGGAACTCGAACTGCACATGCTCGTTACTCAGCGAGTTCCGGGGGGGTTTATTTTCTCTGAAGCTGCTGCCTGCTGGACTGTCTCAGAGTGCTGTAAAGGCAGTCTGGACTATCAAGAGTTCTGCATCAGTGTATGATGCCCAGAAGTCTGTGTGGTAACCGCACAGTAAAGTGGAAGGGGGGTGGACTGGCACGTCTACAGGCACATACGTGATGTGAATGGCAGGATGAGTACTGATTGGTTCTCACTCTCTTTCTGAAAAAGAGAGTGAGAAACAATCAGTATTAAGCAGGTAGTGCAACTTAGACAGGACAGGTACTTTGAACTTTGCTCTGGTAACTTACTTCTGTAGTTGCTATGGTACATGGGTACTAGACTAGTGCTGCCTATTGCTTATTTATTTAAATTAATCATCATACGATCTTCTAAATCAAAATCTGTCTCTATCTGACTTTTTGGGTGTTTGCTTACAATGGACTGGAGGAAAGATAAAAGATACTGCCTGGATTCCCAAGTCCTTCATTAGCAGCCAGCCAGCTACTTAAAAAAAAAAGCCTTTACTCGTGACGGTTGGAAACGGTCGGACAGTCACAAGTCAAATTCCAATCACTCATTCATTTTTTTGAGGTAAGTGTGTCTTTGTGAAGGTACTGAATTCAACATTTATTTAATACTGACTGTGTAGTGTCTACTAGTGTGTAAGTACCTGATGGCTCAACAACTTTTCCATAAATTTAAATGATCAATTATGATAAATAACTTGATAGCAAGCAACCGTAACAGCTACTGGATCCCTTAATATAATGTATTACAGTATTAGAAGAAAATTGTGGCTTTTTTTAGTTGCAAACAGTTAATTTACTTGAAGTTGAACCATTCTCTTGTGGACCTGGTAAAACAGCAGCAGTTTTTCGTAAAAAAAGATTTTGAGAGTCAGAGCCTTATGTTTGAGTTGAGGTATAGAGAACATTTTTAAATTTCAATTTGATGTGTAGCTAGCTAGCTTGTTCTATGTATGTATGACTTGATAAAAGGCCATGCCATGTTATGTTTGACTTTGAAATGAGTAAATGTCAAGGATTTCTTGTAGGGTTTGTTAGAGGGGTCGTTGGGTAGTACCACATGTCAGAACAGTAGTTTTGTTTGAAGAGTTGTTATAAATTTTTGTTAGTAAACCAGTTATTATATTCTAAAGATATTTTTATAGTAGTTTAGGTTTACGGAAACTAGTAGCATTTATTAGAATTACATCTGCACAAAGAATGTAGTTGACATTGAGGATTTCCCAGGGCAAGTAAATAACAAATGAAAGCAAAAGGTTCTTTCCCAGATGCTAATTAATTAATGTTGTTTATTAGGAAGACAGTGTACTGGTGTTTCTTGGGCTCTTTTCAGCAATGGCACAAGTCACAGGGCAGGACAAAGAAAAATACAATACTAATACTTAGGAGACGTTTAGCAAAAAAAAAATCAACCAGCATGTCTTTATAAAATAAATTCATAATTTGTGTGTGTAACTTTTGTTTCTGTATGTTTTAAATGTAGCTCAGTAGCTGATGTTTTAGTTCTTCCTGTGCAACAAAGTGGACCATGCAAAATGTCTGAATATGAACCTGCTATACTGATAGAATTTCTGCATTCTTGCCCAGTTACAAAAATTCATACTACGTCTCTTTCTTGGGATTTTTCTCATCATTGGTACCCACATGCAGAGTGAGTTGAAAAATGTTGTCGTCATTTTTCAGTAGGGTGATGCTTTCTGAGATTAAGATGTCATTAATCTTGCCCAAGATAGGCACATGGAGATTGTCTTGATACTGATGATGGCCACTGCATTTAGAAATCTCTGCTGCTGTTCTCCTGCAGACATCTGCACAATCTGTATCGGCAGTTCTTATGTCTAATGTCTGTTTTAGCTTGTTTCTTTTGTTATACCACTGTTTTTTTTCCATAAATCTAACCAGCTGATCAACACTGAGCGCAACATTTTACTGTGTTTAATATATTGTCATAAATTATTACTGAATGGCATATTGAATGTTTAACTGTGCTATCAGAAGCTCTTCTAAGTTTTTTCTCTAGTTTGGGGTGTGTTAAATAGGGTCATAGGAGGTTGCTAAGCTAATGTCCCTGGGGCCCTTACAAGCCTAGCCAAGATTTTATCCCCAAAAAGAAACCTCAGTTAATACTTGTCGCCAGTTTCAATGAGGGATACTGGTGGAAGTTGGAAAGCAAAATGTACATGACTGTTAAGTGACATAAATAAATCATTAAAGACTGAAGTTAGGAAAGTAATGACAGAAATTGGAGTTTCAGACTTCATATACCCTTCAGAAAATTCATGTTAATGTAAAACCTGTTATTCTATCAACTTTCTAAGTTGGTAAGAAGAGCAATATTTAAAAATTATCCCTATTTTTGGTCCTTTGTCCCACTTTTATATGGTTTTGTCCAGATTTCTTGCTCTAAGAGGTATGCTGCAAGATGTATATTGTTGAATCTGACCTAGGCTAAAATCTGCTCATCGTAAGTAACCTTAAATAAATGTGCACAAGCCTGAAAGATGTTTTATGCTGGCTAATGCAGCTTGAAATACACAGCAGGTGTAACTGGGCTAGGTATACATGCAAACATACAGAATGAAACTCTGTGTACTGTAGACTGCAGTGTGAAAGCATATGTCTGCATTGTAAGTATGTATGGCAATGTGGATTTTATTTTACTCCTTTTACCTTAGCATAGAAGTTATCTCAGTATACTGTATGTCCATATATCAGCTACCTACACTATATGTTGTTTCAGCTTACTCGTGTCTTGGAGAGGAATACAAATGCTAAACAGACCATGGACAGGGTACATGGCAGAGTTAGGTTGGAATCTTAAAACTGTCCAATGGAAAGGAAAGGCAAATTGCAATGTGTAGCTGACCATGTTATACTGTAAGTAGGCAATAAGAGACAGAGAACAGTTGGAGTTTTTTGAGTCTGTCCATATAGGACAAGTGGTTAAGGCTCTCTAGTTTTATGTACCCTATCTTCTGCCTGCTCCTTTTGCACTGCCTCCTCGGTTCTGCAAGAAACAGCTTCTTCATCAAGGATAATTGTAAACTGTTTTATTGATGCTTAACCCCATCTGTACTGGTTAGCACTGAATATTAAGCTAGTCCCAGTAATGCTGGCATAACAAGGAATATGTTTCCATTTTAGAATTAGATGATGTTGGGCCAATTGATTGATATCATCTTTAAAGTCATCCACAGTATTTGTATGCCAGTGATGCGAAATTAGGTTGGTTTGAACATGTGCTGAGGAGGAACACTGGGTGTATAGGGAAAAGGATGCGAAGGATGATGCTGCCAGGTAAGATGAAAAGAGGAAGGCCTAAGATAATTTTTATGGATGTGGTAAGAAAGGACATGCAGGTGGTTGGTGTGACAGAGCAAGATGCAGAGGACAGGAAGAAATGGAAACTTATACACTGTGGCAACCCCTAATGGGAACAGCCAAAAGAGAAGACTGCAAGCACTTATTTGGAACCAGGTGGGATCAAGTGAATAGTGTTTGCTTGGGAAACTTTAAATTGTCCCTTTTGAGCCTCCATGAAAAAGATGGGGGGTAATCCAGTATGACCTGATGTGTTCCTGACCAGACCACAGCTTCTCATCAGGTGCAGAAACCGAGTACGAAGTACTGTTTGCAGCATATCGCAGAGGTAATTCTTCAAACCAACCTGTATATACCTTGGAGCTTTTCTCCCTGGGCCTCTACTGAAAATGGACATGTATCCAGTTAGACTAGCCTGGTCAACAAATGTAAAATAAATAAATAAATAAATATACATGTAATAATAATGGCGCTTGTGTGTAGAGTATAGCATGTGCCATAGTGACTGAGCATTTATTTCATGTAGATTAGTAAGCATGTCCAGCATTGATTCTCAATGCACCATAGCCCCACCCCTTTTAGTTGTATTTCTGTCAGTTAATTCTCTTCCCATTGGCTCACCCATTCAACTGTCTCCTGCAGCCCCCCTTTGATTTGAAGTCACCAGCCGACACTGATATGATCATTCCACAAAATAAAACATTTAGCATTTCTAATTGCCATATTATTTTTGTTTCACCTTAGGTTTGAATTTGTGACAACAAATTGTTCCCAATTTCACCCAGTCTTCTGCTGCTAAACTTAATGCTATCCTTCAGTTATTAAGAAAATGTCTGCCTCTCTTTGGATCTCTTCATTGAAATCCCACTTCTATTTGTTGTTATTCTTTGACAAAAGACTGAATGCCAAATGATCATATGATACTTACCTAAAAATTTACCACACTACAAATTTACTGAAGAGCTGTAAATTACACATTGTTTTTTTTTTGCAATAGAGCAAGGACACATATAGTACCACAGTGAAGCTGTGAATCTCATACTCTTACTGAAATGTTCCCATAAAAATATAATATAGGGTAATTAGAAAATTACACAATGAAGTTTTTTTTCAAAAGGGGGGATTGACCCAAGTTTGTGAACAAAAAGGGACATAACATTAAAACATTTTAGAAGCATATGCAGGAAATATACACAATACAATTGCAATTATTTTAGATTTACCAATGATGATCCAGGAGTATATTGTGTTAAAATTAATACCACATTCAGTTCCCCTGGTTTGTTAACTTGTACATCTGAATTTGTGGTTTACACACCAATCTGTTGCACATGTGAATGTTTTAGGAAACTGACAAAATCAATGAGCTTCTTTATGCAATTAAAAACAAGAATTTCTTAAACACACACGGTTGTATAAATATTGGAAATCAAGATCCAATTTATTTATTTCAGTTAGTTTGCCAGGTGGGTAAGCTGAACTACTAACCCTTTTTAATCACAACTTATGTGTAATACATAATTAAAAGATGGACAAATAATTAAAAGCAGTAATGCTAGAACATTATTAAGAACATTAATAATTGGAAATAGCAATGCTTCAAAGCTCAGTGAAAATTGTGTATGTAGTGTTGTTTAATGAAGGATGGCTTAAATTAATGTATGTTAGCCTGTCTGAGGAAAACATATACAGTCAGTGGTCTGTAACAATAATGTTGAAAGATTTTAGAGTCTGATTAGATTTTACTTTACTGGGAAGGCTATTCCATATGGCAGGCCCATATATGGGAAGGCTGTTTCACCTACTTCATTTCTGAACCTTAGACTACAGAGTGTTAGACTTTTTTCCTGTCAATCAGTGCCTATCACTCATGTCAGTATAAGCCATTAAAGCCCAATCTGAACTTACGCAGTAAAACATTGAGTGACTTTTGCAAACTGTAGCCATCTCCCCATCAGCCAGATATACCCACTCCTCAAATGTACAGCTACTTATAATATTATTTCTCAAGAAATTGCTAAAAAATAAAAAATAAATTAAGTATAACAAAGGGAAATTCTACAAACTGCTCATAAGTCATGTCTAAACTCCAAAAAACAAAATATTCATTTTACATAACTCAATATTAACTTTAAAGGTAAAATGAAGGCAGACGTCAATTCACATTGGAAATATTTTATCAAACATTACTATCACAGGAATAACTCAGTATATGTTGTTATAGAAGTAGTACTCATCATAATCAAAGTCAGGTAATGCAAGATTAAAGCAGATATATCTGTGCTGTAAACTCCATCAATGGGCTTTAGAAAGATTATTTCTACCTGCTAATTGGATATGGTTGGTCATTTAGCAAGATGTAAAGAGAAAGAGAATCTGCAGTTCAGACACAAGTTAAAGCTGCACAGAGAAACACTTCATTATCAGTTAATTACCATGTCTCTAAATCAAAGATTGACCTTCAGAAATAATGATTCCGAGGCCAGGTTCATAACCCAGAGGCTCCCTTCGCTCTGGAATGGAATTCCAGTTCATGTGAGGCAGGCACCTCACTGAATCTCTTCAGAAGATGCAGAGTAGGTGGATGGGATGTCGTGGGTTTGTGCTGGGGATTACTCCATATGCTAATGAGCAGAGCACAGTAAATAAAACTAAAAAGGGCACAGTATACTCCGTCAATGGGTGGCGTAGAAGCCGCCTGAAATTGGAAGCTAGGCTTATAATTGCCCCAGGGCAGATAGCATAGTATGAACCTATGAACCTATGAACCTAAGATAATTTTTATGGATGTGGTAAGAAAGGACATGCAGGTGGTTGGTGTGACAGAGCAAGGTGCAGAGGACAGGAAGAAATGGAAACGTATCCACTGTGGCAACCCCTAACGGAAACAGCCGAAAGAGAAGACTGCAAGCACTTATTTGGAACCAGGTGGGATCAAGTGAATAGTGTTTGCTTGGGAAACTTTAAATTGTCCCTTTTGAGCCTCCATGAAAAAGATGGGGGGTAATCCAGTATGACCTGATGTGTTCCTGACCAGACCACACCTTCTCATCAGGTGCAGAAACCGAGTACAAAGTACTGTTTGCAGCATACTGCAGAGGTAATTCTTCAAACCAACCCGTATATACCTTGGAGCTTTTCTTCCTGGGCCTCTACTGAAAATGGACATGTATCCAGTTAGACTAGCCTGGTCAACAAATGTAAAATAAATAAATAAATAAATATACATGTAACAATGTGCGCTGTGTAGAGTATAGCATGTGCCATAGTGACTGAGCATTTATTTCATGTAGATTAGTAAGCATGTCCAGCATTGATTCTCAATGCACCATAGCCCCACCCCTTTTAGTTGGTCACACCCCTTCCCATTGGCCCCACCCATTCAACTGTCTCCTGCAGCCCCCCTTTGATTTGAAGTCACCAGCCGCCACTGATATGATCATTCCACAAAATAAAACATTTAGCATTTCTAATTGCCATATTATTTTTGTTTCACCTTAGGTTTGAATTTGTGACAACAAATTGTTCCCAATTTCACCAAGTCTTCTGCTGCTAAACTTAATGCTATCCTTCTGTTATTAAGAAAATGTCTGCCTCTCTTTGGATCTCTTCACTGAAATTCCACTTCTTTTTGTTGTTATTCTTTGACAAAAGACTGAATGGCAAATGATCATATGATACTTACCTAAAAATTTACCACACTACAAATTTACTGAACAGCTGTAAATTACACATTTTTTTTTTTTGCAATAGAGCAAGGACACATATAGTACCACAGTGAAGCTGTGAATCTCATACTTTTACTGAAATGTTCCCATAAAAATATAATATAGGGTAATTAGAAAATTATACAATGAAGTTTTTTTTCAAAAGGGGGGATTGACCCAAGTTTGTGAACAAAAAGGGACATAATATTAAAACATTTTAGAAGCATATGCAGGAAATATACACAATAAAATTGCAATTATTTTAGATTTACCAATGATGATCCAGGAGTATATTGTGTTAAAATTAATATCACATTCAGTTCCCCTGGAATGTTAACTTGTACATCTGAATTTGTGGTTTACACACCAATCTGTTGCACATGTGAATGTTTTAGGAAACTGACAAAATCAATGAGCTTCTTTATGCAATTAAAAACAAGGATTTCTTAAACACATTGTATAAATATTGAAATGCGTGATCCAATTTATTTATTTCAGTTAGTTTGCCAGGTGGGTAAGCTGAACTACTAACCCTTTTTAATCACAACTTATGTGTAATACATAATTAAAAGATGGACAAATAATTAAAAGCAGTAATGCTAGAACATTATTAAGAACATTAATAATTGGAAATAGCAATGCTTCAAAGCTCAGTGAAAATTGTGTATGTAGTACAATGAAGGATGGCTTAAATTAATGTATGTTAGCCTGTCTGAGGAAAACACATACAGTCAGTGGTCAGTAACAACAATTTTGAAAGATTTTAGAGTCTGATTAGATTTTGCTTTACTGGGAAGACTATTCCATATGGCAGGCCCATATATGGGAAGGCTGTTTCACCTACTTCATTTCTGAACCTTAGACTACAGAGTGTTAGACTTTTTTCGTGTCAATCAGTGCCTATCACTCATGTCAGTATAAGCCATTAAAGCCCAATCTGAACTTACGCAGTAAAACATCAAGTGACTTTTGCAAACTGTAGCCATCTCTCCATCAGCCAGATATACCCACTCCTCAAATGTACAGCTACTTATATTATTTCTCAAGAAATTGCTAAAAAATAAAAAAGAAATTAAGTATAACAAAGGAAATTCTACAAACTGCTCATAAGTCATGTCTAAACTCCAAAAAACAAAATATTCATTTTACATAACTCAATATTAACTTTAAAGGTAAAATGAAGGCAGACATCAATTCACATTGGAAATATTTTAACAAACATTACTATCACAGGAATAACTCAGTATATGTTGTTATAGAAGCAGTACTCATCATAATCAAAGTCAGGTAATGCAAGATTAAAGCAGATATATCTGTGCTGTAAACTCCATCATTGGGCTTTAGAAAGATTATTTCTACCTGTGCTAATTGGATATGGTTGGTCATTTAGCAAGATGTAAAGAGAAAGAGAATCTGCAGTTCAGACACAAGTTAAAGCTGCACAGAGAAACACTTCATTATCAGTTAATTACCATGTCTCTAAATCAAAGATTGTGCTTTCAGACTAGTCTGCACTGGTGTTCTCCATATCAGCCAAGGCATCAGGGTAGCATAGGCACCTTCAGCACCAACACACATAAACAAACACACACAATCACATAAACATATCAAACCAGCCACAAATAAGCCCCTAAACACAGCCACAGAAACACTCACACACCCACTGATAAGCAACATGATACACACACACACACACACACACACACACACACACACACACACACACACACACACACACACACACACACACACACACACACACACAAACACACTTACAAACAAACATTTCCAACCAGCCACAAACAAGCCCCTAGACACAGTCATAGAAACACTCACCTATTCACAAGCTTCAGCATGCACACACACACACACACACACACACACACACACACACACACACACACACACACACACACACACACACACATACAGCTCCCTGATACATACTTGCAATTCTGTTATGAGCTGCAGCCATATCTGTGGGACTGAATGGCCAAATACCATCTTTTTTGACAATATTCATTTACTCATGCTTGTAAATTGTGTTTGTGTTGGTGATGATGGTTTAGGATAGTTTACTGACCTGGGTAATTATACACCCGTAACCTGATTAATGTCATCTTTAAGGCTATGAAAAGGATCATTATGGAATTAACAAATGAGGACATAGGCAACCTACAAATTCTTGACCCAAGCCAGTTCAGATCTGTCAGGGGAGATCCTGCCTCCTTTACTTGGTCTATGCCTTTAAAAGGTTCCTGAACCAATGGATAAAGGCAAATCAGAGCACACTACACCATATACCAAGACCTCACAAAGATGTTCACCTCCTCCAAAAGACCCGTCACTAGCAGTGTGCCTCAGATCCCAGTCCTTGGGCCAGTTCTCTTTAGCATTCACTTCTCATAGGTCAAAGCAAATATTAAGGGTCAGTGGCTGTCTAAGTTTGATAGCTGTAAACTTGGTGGCATCATAAACTCACCAAAGAACACCAAAATCTAGCAAGAGGGCCTTTCCCAAACAAATAGCTTGCGTAAAAACAATGACTAAAACTAAATACCAAAAAATATGTGACTGCATCTTTTGACAAGAAGGATTACCATTGTAACTATCAAATTGACAGCACAGCACTGAAAGTTGATCCTGTAGTTAGGGATTTGGGAACCTATGTCAACAATGAACAGCCCTTAAATCACCATATATCCACTACTGTAAGGAAGTCCTTTTTCTTTGTAGAGATTATGACCAGGTCCAGGGATGTAATCATTTCATTGTCCTTGGCTCTCATTAGGCCAGTCATTGAATATAATGCCCCTTTTAGTATATACCTGTCCAAACACTTGGAACAAGTGGAATGATCACAATGCTTCCTCACTAAAATAATCAAAGGCCTAAATCATTAAAACTATGCAGACCATCTCAAAGTATGGTCCCTTTTTTAAAATTCAAGGAGGCTAATAAAAGCTGCTCTTTGCCTCATGTACAGATCCTCAACAAACCTTATCCTCTCAGAGCTATTAGACATTCACAAGTCCAATTGTAGTCTAAACATCTGATCAAGGGATTTCAGTCTCTTTTGAAGACGTGCTTGAAGGACAGATGTGCATTACAGAGAATTCCACTCCACAAAAAGTAAAGTACTTCATTTACTCTATTCAAATAAAATTTAGCTGACTGAATGTGAAACTGCAAATTAACCCCCGGCTTAGCACCCATGTCTCTTATGAAAAGGATCAACAACTAATGTCCCAGTGTATCCTATTTCTGCCTGCTCTGGGTTATTCAGATACAAAATCTAAAGGTTACAAAAATGACCATGGGAATGTAAGGCTAAGCTTCTAATGGTTCTCATAGAGTTGGTAGAGCAATTCTCGGAATCAGTTTACTCTCTGCCAGTACCATTTCTGAGTAGTGAACATGGCATGGACTGCCTCATTTGCATGCCGACTCGCCAGTATGACCACGAGGAGAAAACAGTATTGTGATGGCTGTTTTTGAATGAGTCAAGCTTACAGTGATATGAGAACTTCTGAGTTAAAGCTTTCAGATTGCAACAAACCTTTCTGAGCCCTGGGTCATGTAATCAGCAAGAAAAAAAAATCTAAGTGTGATACAATTTAATGTAATAGATCCTTTTACATTTTGCCAGTTTACTAAAGAGAGAAAAAGATGACTAATTTTAATAAAAAATGAGATAACATTCACTGTGAGAGTGTCTGTGTAAAACAACTGGTGATTACCATTTTTCCACCCAAGCAAAAGAAAAAAAATTGCCAGAATTTTGAAATTTTTGTTAAACTTTTTCAGCATCTGGGGCCCAAAATTTTAATTTTCATTAACCCCCGTAAAAGCGGGCACTACTTTTAACATAAAACTTTATATGAACCCCATAAAAGTGGGCATGGCTATTGGATTATACATAAATATTATCACTATCAGGCTAATGTGTCCCATAAAAGTGGGCATTGCATGTATAGAGCACATTTAACAAATAATAATGTGATCTGGAGGCCCTTGGCCAAAGAAGGGTTTAATACAGATAATGTTGCTAACTATAGTGCTTGACTAAAATGATGGACCTGAAGAAGCCTGTAGAAAAATACTGACTCTAAATGTTTTGAAATACCATATTTACTTGAATTTTAACTAGTATCTCATATAAAATGAGTTTTTAGGGGTTTTAAACGTTAGGTACAGATCATGCTTTTCACACAAAAATAATTGTATTCAAAACAGAGGATACATTGTAAGAGGATGACTTTTTTACTGGGTTAACAATGACTCCTATTTGATATGCAAAATAGATAAAAGGGTCACTGAGTCTTATTGGATATGTAAAATAGGTGAACATCAATCACTAGCCCAGCTGAAACCCAGAAGACCTGGCACCTCCCTCCTCTGTAACCATTTAAATACTGTCACAATTACTGGATGTTCAATAAACAATCGTATTCGTCCATCAGGACTGAACAAAATGTATTGAATTTGTTAGCAGTGTGGTTCTTTGTCATATAGGTTCATAGGTTCATAGGTAGATACTAGGCTATCTGCCCTAGGGCATTTATAAGCCTAGCCAGAGTGTATTTGGCTTCCGTCTCCCTATTAGATTAGCCTACTGTGCCTCTGTAAAGTAGGTCACAGAAGGTACCCTTTTAAGATTAGTTTACTGTGCCTCTGTCTAGCAGGGACACAGGAGAGATCCCAGGGGTGAATTTGCGATTTCCCATCCACGCGTCCAAATTTCGCTTGAAGAGGGTCAGCGAGGGGCTATGTCTAACATGAATTGGGATTCTATTCCAAAGTGAGGGGAGCCTCTGGGAAATGAATCTGTCCCTCCAGCATGTCCTATTTATTTTTGTGCTGAGGTTTAGGTCCCCGGAGCGTGTAGCTCTAAGGGACTTGGATTTTTTGAGGTGGAGCATGTCCATTAATTCTGGGTTTGACATGGCTTTGTACATCAGACATAGATCGCCTCTGAGTAGGCGGTAAGCAACTGAGTAGAGCTGGAGTTTCTTTAGTCGAGCTGCACAGGACATCTGTTTGTAGCCCATGATCCTCTTGATGAGGTACTTTTGGGGTCTCACCAGTTGCTACAGGTGTCGGGTATGGTACATCCCAAAAGGGGCATTGTATTCAATTATGGGCCTGATGAGTGACAAGCAGAGGGGCACAATGACCTCTCTTGATCTAGATGCGAACCCTTTCATGATAAGGTGGGCTATATAGAAGGTCTTTCTAACCACTTTGGCAAAGTGATTATCAAAGGAGAGATTACTATCTACGTTGGTCCCCAAATCTCTAATTACTTCTTCCGTACTTAATGGATTACCACCTATGTGGTAATTTGTGGCACCTTGTTTTTCCCAAAGGGGATGACTATGCACTTTTTAGCATTTAGCTTGAGGCCGTGGTTCTGGCACCAAGCATCCGTCTCTGTGAGACCCTTTTGGAGGATGCTTGTGTCAGCTGGAGATTCGATTATGACCCCCAGTTTGCAGTCATCTGCGAACTTTGTCAGCCATAATCCCCCCATGTTAGCCTGAACCTCAGAGAAGTATATACCGAACAAGAGAGGTCCCAGAACTGAGCCCTGTGGGACGCCACTTGTAACTGGTTTGGATTTGGACATGGCACCTGCGATTCTGAACATGTGGTTTCTATCTCTGAGCCAGTTTGCAACCCATCTTGTGATATAGGGGTTGATATTTAAGCTGGTAAGCTTATTTATGATGCCCGAGTGGGGTATTGTGTTGAAGGCTTTTGCGAGGTCCAGGTAGGCTGTGTGGACTACCTTGCCCTCATCTATGGCTTTGGTAACTGTGAGAAAAATGTGTATTTGAATATATGAGAAATGCTAGTTTAAAAGCAGTATAGTAGTATATAATGCATTTTATTCTATTAATCATATAACGGAAAGGATTAATTTGTGTGTAAATGTAAGTAGCTTTGAAACTGCAGTGTGGCTTGAAGCAAGCTGACCTTCGACCCTGGCAGATGCTAGCTTAGCAAGTTTTAATGTTTATGCTTCTCACAAGTGATTATCTGCTGGGTCAGGAAATTAAATGTGTGAAATAATGAAATCTTCTGCTCTTTCCTGCTGGGATGATTTGGCCTTGTATATGTGTTACTGAGATAGCATGCAGCTGGTGGGAAAGTGTAACAGTGAACAAAGATGTGTATTAAAAGACTAAATCTGCTATTGTATTTGAACTGATATGAAACCTTGAAGAAGTAACTTTACAGAAAGACATTATGTCTGACCAGGTGAATAGCAAGGCCGTATTGTTACCAGAGGAAAACTTTTTAAAAATATACAGCATCAGCAGTTTTTATGAATAGAGGACTGTAAGCTAAAGTGATGTAGGTGCCCTGTGACATACCACGTCAGTAAGATGGGCACAGCTTGAATGTTAAACCTATATAAAATTGTGTGCTTCCTGTTTCATGTTAGACAAAATTATGTCCTCCTCCTCCCTTGCCCCCTCCCTTACCCTTTTCAGGATATGAAGCGAGTGGACAGGCTGGTCCACCTCTGCGTTATCCTGACGTTTCAGCAAGACCACAATCATTTGTTAGAGATCCTATTAAAACTAGGTCCCAAACATTTAAAATACATAGGGACACAGAATCATATCAAATAGAGAGAAGCCTACAGCATGAGAGTGAAGAAGAAATATGCCCACTTATAGAAGTTCCAAATCCTCAGGCAGGACAGGAAGGGCAAAACCCAACACTCTTAGTATATAGACCATGGACACCGGAGGATATCCGGAAAGCTATTGAGGGAATCCCCCATCCGAAAGTTAATATTATGAAATTTTTAGAAGATTTACAAGGCATGAGATTGAGTTACCACTTGAATGGGGAAGAAGTAAAAAAAGTAGTAAGACAAATTATAGGTCCAGATTGGCACATAATTTGTGGCACCTGGAATCCTCGTAATGCAGAGCTTAAACCACTCCCACATAGTGACGCAGAGTTAGACAGAGTGAAAGGTCTTACAGAACGAATCTCTGAAAAATGAAAACCTAGAGCAGACTGGACTTGCATTAATCAATGCATACAACAGGAAAATGAGACAATAGATGGGTACTATGCTAGATTATTGGAATGTTTTGATAATCATAGCGGTATGTCGGTTCCTGAGAACCAAACGAATGATTTCCCGTATGAACAACAATTGAAAAATGCATTTTTGAAAGGTTGCATTGCACCTATTAGTAGCTTCATTACGAAGCATATGATAGACCATCTAACAGGGAGGCTACAAGCCTTACTTAAATATGCTAGACATGCTGAAAGACATTTTAATAATAAAAAGAAAAAGAAGGTGCAAGTCTTCACTGCTGAAGACGGAGCTGAAGTGTTTGTGTTACAGTCAGGTAAAAAGGGCAAGAGGAATGCTCAGGGAAACAAACAGTCTGACAAACGATCAGAAGATTTTAAAGAGGGGAAAAAGAGAGGTAAATGCTTCAAGTGCGGTAAAAAGGGACATCTAGCAAGGGATTGTAAGCAAAACAAAAAGGTAATAACAGAAGATAAGGGAGATGAGGACTGACTATATGATAGTGAAAATAAATCATGCGAAAGTCAAAAATCATCAGGAAAAGTTAATAAACAGAAAACAAATGTAAATGTGATAGAAGGAGTAGAGGAAGTGCAAGTAAATATGGAGGATGAAGAAAGTGAAATTTTGGACTTAGCATTACTGAGCTTAGAGCTCTACTTAGCAGATACGAAACCGGAAGTTACACTTCTGGTGGAGGGAAGGAAAGTCAAATTCCTGTGTGACTCAAGAGCATCATGGACTTTGATACACCCCTCCAAGTTACCAGAACATTCTGAATCACCTGATTATATACTAGTAAAAGCCGCAAATGGACAGCTATACAGGGAACCACTTTCCCATGATATAGCAATAACTGATCCTGTTTCAGGTATGACCCAGAGAAGTAAAATTGTTGTTTCTGCAAAGTGTCCAGTAAACCTATTGGGCAGGGACCTTATGCAGATATTTGGCATAGCAGTAGTTCCAACTGTACAAGGTATGGAGGCACAAAGACAAATGGATACCTTTGTAGTGCGATCAGAGGGTGAAACATTTTACTGGTACAGCCAGGACCTAATCACGACTGGTCCAGGGGCAGTAACCGAGGAACTGATGAACGTAGCCATCAGTAAAGCCCCCTCCCTTGACACTGATCGACAGCATTTGTTACACTGTACTCTATACTACTGTACTACACCAGGACCTAATAGAAAGTATGAGCAAAAATTGTTCAGAAATCGTGCAACTAGACTAGTATTGCGTACTTTGTACTGGGATACTGAGGGGAACAGTGTAGTTAGCTGTTCATTACCTCAAGAACTCCTTGCATTATACAGATCAAATCGATTACCACATGTCAGCTTGACAAAAAACAAAAGTGTAAAATGGGCAGACTTAGGAAAAAAGTAACAAGATGGGAGAAACAAACTGATTTAAAACTATCAGAACAAGGGATACAAAAACAAAAACTGAATTGGTTGACACAGACGCATCCAGCTGTACACTTGCAATCTAGCAAGGACAGCTGATTAGCATTTTTATTAAAAAAAAAGAAAAGGCCTTATGTAAAATTCCGACAACTCTTTGGTCAACAGGCAAGTCAGATGTAGGACTTATTCAAACAGCAGGACCAGTTACAATTACCCCAAAGTCAGCTTTTAGACCACAAAAAAGACAATACCCTTTAAAAAAGGATGCAGAAATAGGAATTAAGCCTATAATAGCAGCATTACTCAAAGAAGGAGTACTGGTAGAATCTCCTGATTCACCATGTAATACACCCCTATTTCCTGTTAAGAAAGCGAATGGGGAATGGCGGATGGTACAAGATTTACAAGCTGTAAATAATGCAGTAATACCTAGAGCACCTACGGTGCCAGACCCACATACTTTGTTAAACGATTTAAAACTGCAACAAAAGTATTTCTCTGTGGTAGATATCAGCAATGCTTTCTTCTCGATACCTATACATCCTGATAGTCAATATTGGTTTGCATTTACATTTCAGGGTAAAAGGTATACATATACTCGACTACCACAGGGATATTGTGAGAGCCCAACAATATTCGCACAAGAAATGGCTAGCAACCTGGCAGGGTTTACCCCACCGGGAGGTAGTCAAATTCTACTTTATGTAGAAGATATCTTGCTAGCAGCCCCCACCCAGCAACAATGCAAGGAGGATACTGTAGCATTATTAAAATTTTTAGCAATACAAAGACACAAAGTAAACAAAAGTAAGTTACAACTTTGGAGAAAACAAGTTAGATACCTAGGATATGTAATATCCAATAAAGGTAGAATACTAGACGAGAAAAAAAAAACAGCAATCTTGCAAGCACCCAAACCAGCAACCAAAAAGGAAATGATGTCTTTCTTGGGTACAACTAATTTTTGTCGGAGCTGAATACCAAATTATGCTTTGGAATCTGCTCCACTGACTGACTTGATATATAAGACACCAATGGCAGCACAAGATATCTTACAATGGACACCCGAAGCAGAAACGGCTTTCTGCAGGTTAAAGCAGCTGATAGCTTCTTCATTAGTTTTAGGACTTCCGAATTATCACAAATGGTTCTTTCAAACCGTAGATTGCAAGCAAGGATATATGATGTCAGTACTGACGCAACAACATGGGGATAAGCAACGCCCCATAGCCTATTATTCATCACAGTTAGACCCAGTGGCACGATCTTTGCCTCACTGTGTGCAAGCAGTAGTTGCAGCTGCAATGGCAGTACAGGCTTCAGCCTCAGTGGTGTTATTCCACCCTCTCACATTGAGAGTGCCTCATGCAGTTGCAATAATTTTACTGCAAGAAAAAGTGGCATACCTTTCTCCTGCTAAACACCTTTCATGTATGACTATACTGCTGAGCCAACCCCATATGACAATTAAACGATGTACGACATTAAATCCATCAACATTACTTCCAACTCCTGCGGATGGCACACCACACAGCTGCCTGCAGGAAATTAAACAGTTAGCTTTGCCTAGACAAGATCTCACAGACATGCCCTTGGATAATGCCAAGGTGACATATTATGTCGACGGCTCATGCAGAAGGGTTCCTACAAAAAATAATCTGGTGGGGTATGCAGTAGTTACAGACACTGAAATTAAAAAGCCCAATCCTTACCACATAACTTATCTGCACAAGCAGCAAAATTGATAGCTTTGACGCGGGCATGTACTTTAGCAAAAAACAAGTGTGTAAACATATATACTGATAGTCAGTATGCTTTTTCTACAGTACATGTATTTGCGCAACAATAAAAAAATAGAGGAATGATAACATCTAGTGAAAAACCTATTAATCATGCGCAATTTATTTTGGAGTTATTAAAATCTATTCAGTTACCTACCAAAGTAGCTATTTGTAAATGTATAGCTCATACAAAACAACAGAATAAGATTTCGAAAGGCAATGCACGAGCTGATGCAGCTGCAAAGCAAGCAGCCTCAGACTCAAAAACTTTACTTTTAAATGAGAAATTACAACCCTCTGAGATTTTAGATTTAGACATGTTAAAAACAATGCAGATGCTTACTACAAAAGCAAAAAAACAAAAATGGGTAAAACGAGGTGCAATTCTTGAGAATGAACTGTACATTTCCAAGAAGAAAAAAACGATATTGCCGTCTAATTTATTTAGATATGCAGCTTTGTTGAGACATGGGCAGTGCCATGTCTCAACAGGGGGGATGGTACAGTTAGTAAACCGAATATTCCAAACATACGGATTCACAAATTACACACAAAAATTTTGTGCAGCTTGTCATACTTGTAACAAGCACCATGCACAAGGGGCATTTAACCAAGCAAGGAAATTTTCCTATACCACCCTATCCATTCCATACTATTTGTATGTATTTCATAGAATTGAGTAAGTGTGAAGGGAAGAAATACTGTTTAGTTATTGTAGATATGTTTTCCAAATGGGTAGAAGCTTTTCCAACCAAAAACCCGGATGCAGCAACAGTGGCGAAAGCCCTGATAAAAGAAGTAATCCCTAGATTTGGCATTCTGGAAAGGATTTATAGTGACAACGGCACACATTTCGTGAACCAGACAATTCAGCAACTTGGGAGATTTTTTGGTATCTCCTTAAAGAACCATTGTGCCTACCACCCACAGTCAGCAGGAAAGGTACAATGGTACCCTCAAAAATAAACTTAGGAAGTTAGTTGAGGAAACCCAAAAGAATTGGATACACTGTCTGCCTTTAGCACTGCTGAGTATGAGAACGGTTCCAAATGTTCCAAATTTCCAAATGTGAAGGGTTTGACTCCCTTTGAAATGTTTTTTGGGAGAGCATATTATGTGCCTCAGTGGAAAGCTCTCATGCCTGCAGAACAAGAGGCTGACAGTTCATTAGCTAGTTATATGAGGAAACTGTTAACAAATAAATCTGTTTTGCAGTTTAACTCTTTTTCAGATAAGGAACAGACCAGACCGGTAAAAGCAGTCTTGGCCCCAGAGTCGTGGGTTTGGCTGAAAGTGACAAAAAGGAAGAATTGGGCGAGTCTAAAGTGGGAAGGACCGTAGGCAACACCTACTGCAGTTAGAGTGGCCAAGAGGACGTCCTGGGTTCATTTGACACACTGCAAACCTGTAAAGAACTTTCAACTTGATAAAAACTTTGTGACTGATACACAACCAGACCAAGGTGGCCAAAAACAAAGCGAATAGAAATTTAGATCAACCCCAGAGATGTTGCATAATCATTTTGTTGAGTATACATTTATTGACTGTAATTGTGACAATTTTCCTCTTGTTGTGGTTTATCCTACACAAAACCACACAAGTAAAAGTGGGAAGGCATGACAAAACGTCTAAAGACTGGCATCCAAATTTTAACACATACCTACCCATGAAGCGTGTATATGCAGAGACTATGAACATTTCAAATTGCCGGATTTGTACAGCTATACCACCAACATATGGAGGACTGATAATATCCATTGTCCCTTTGGGGATAAATGAGACTTGGGAGAATTTACTCTTTGATACAGGAACTGTGAGATCACAGGACAAAATAGCTTTATTTTTACCTGTCACACAAAAAGGAATTGTATGTTTTTATAAAAATGATACTCTCCAGGTGGGCTGGAGCAATTGTAGTATAACCATATCTTACCGATGTTATATTAAGAATAATAATGGCAATACTTTTTGCAATACTAATTATGACTCATATTTGAGCTCATTGAAAACAACCATGAATGACATTCGCAAGAATCCAGTTTTGTTTAAACAATTGTCAGTTATAGATCAGAAAATGTTTCATGCAGGGCTAATGCGTATTAGTACTAAAGTAAAAAACTGTTATTTTATTTGTGGGAAAAAGGCATATAAATGGTTACCTGAGAATTGGTCCAGCAGTTGTTTTTTGGGTTATTTGGTTCCGGCAATAAGACATACTGCAAAATTACCTTTGGGTAAGATATGAAACGTGAGAGAAGCAGCCCAAAAACCCAAAGGTCCACTTGAAAAACCTGTGAATCCAGTTGGAAAGATCGAAGCTGGCTGGAAAGATCACAATACCGTAAAAGACAAAAGCAAATTGACTCATATGGACTTGAGTGACAGTGTTATATCCTGGGCAGGAATATTCCCAGCCTATGGAGCAGTCAAATCTATCTGGGAGCTGAGAAAGTTGTCGAAACTTCTCGAAGTAATGAGTAATGCAACTTTTTCTGCCCTAAAACTGGTGACTGATGAACTGAATGCAATGGGAACTGTTGTGCTACAAAATCGAATGGCTCTTGACTTCACCCTAGCGGCGAGAGGTGGTACGTGCGCGTTTATCAAAGAAGAATGCTGTGCATATATACCAGATAACTGGAATGAAATGAATAATCACCTAGAAGTAATTCAGCAAGTATCAGCCATGACTGAACCAGGCCCAAACCCACTGATGGACTTTTCCCAGAGTCTATTTGGGGGGGGTGGGGTTCCATCCTAATGAATATTCTGATTGCCATTTGTGTAGGTATACTCCTAATAGGAGCATGTGCTTGCTGTGGAATTCCCTGCATGAAAAGATTAATCAAAGATTTTTATTGATGTATCTGTTACTGAAACTTTGTACCAAGATATTGAGATTGAAAAATTGATCTCAGATGACATTTTTTCTAAAGTATAGATTGAATGACTCACCTAGCTAAAAATCCTAAGTGAAAGAAGTTGGGAGATGAAATGACACTATGCATACTTCAAAATAGAATAAAAAGTATTAATAGGGGGGAAAATGTGAGAAAAATGTGTATTTGAATATATGAGAAATGCTAGTTTAAAAGCAAAGTAGTATATAATGCATTTTATTCTATTAATCATATAACAGAAAGGATTAATTTGTGTGTAAATGTAAGTAGTTTTGAAACTGCAGTGTGGCTTGAAGCAAGCTGACCTTCGACCCTGGCAGATGCTAGCTTAGCAAGTTTTAATGTTTATGCTTCTCACAAGTGATTATCTGCTGGGTCAGGAAATTAAATGTGTGAAATAATGAAATCTTCTGCTCTTTCCTGCTGGGATAATTTGGCCTTGTATATGTGTTACTGAGATAGCATGCAGCTGGTGGGAAAGTGTAACAGTAAACAAAGATGTGTATTAAAAGACTAAATCTGCTATTGTATTCAAACTGATATGAAACCTTAAAGAAGTAACTTTACAGAAAGACGTTATGTCTGACCAGGTGAATAGAGAGGCCATATTGTTACCAGAGGAAAACTTTTTTAAAATATACAGCATCAGCAGTTTTTATAAATAGAGGACTGTAAGCTAAAGTGATGTAGGTGCCCTGTGACATACCACGTCAGTAAGATGGGCACAGCTTGAATGTTAAACCTATATAAAATTGTGTGCTTCCTGTTTCATGTTAGACAAAATTCTGTACTTGTACGTTTTTTGCCTCCTGGTGTACACTAGTAAACTTTTGAATCTAAACCTCCTGTGTATTAAATTCCTGATTTTATTTAACAGTAACTGTTTCAAAGAAATCAACTAGGTTTAAGAGGCAAGATCTGCCCTTAAGAAAGCTGAATTGGGTAGGGTCCAGTGTCTGGAGGCTCCGAATGTCTTTGTTTATGAGTTCCATGGTAATATGCTCCATAGCTTTACAGACCAGACTAGTCAGGCTTATGGGGCGATAGTTTCTGGGGTCCATTGAGGCACCACCTTTGTGGAGTGGGACCACTGTAGCTGTACACCATTCTTTGGGTACATATCCTGTAGTAAGGCTAAGTTTGAACAGTGACTTAATGTGAGGGTTCAGTTCTTCTTGGAGCTCATGTAAGACACAGCCTGGGACACCATCCGGTCCCATAGATGTTGTGTTTTTTGCTTTGGAGAGGGCAGCTTTCACCTGTGCATCTGTGATGTCAGGGAGGTTACATTCAGTTGGGATAGGCATTTGCTCCTTTGGGGGGGGGGGTTGCGCTGAATCTGTCTGCCAGGATGTTGGCTATGTCTGTAGGTTTGGTATATTTTTTACCATTATGCAACAATTCAGAGCATATCTGGGAGTTTCCACCCATGTTTCTGACATAACTAAAGAAGGCCTTGTGATTATCTTTAGTGTCTAGGGCAATTTTTCTTTCGAAACTGGCCTTTGATGATTTTATGAGGGATCAGGGATGCCTTCCCTTTTTGGGATTTTGCTCTGTCATGTAGCAGCTTCCTCCTTCTGTTGTATAGCTTATTTATGGCTGGGGTCCACCAGACCGGTCTCCTGTTTTTGGAGGAGTGAGTCTTGGTTTTATTTGGGATAGCACAATGCATGCATTCCTGCAGGTGCTCATAGAATGCATTTGTAAAGGATTCTGTGGATTGGGCTGTATTATCCTCTGGCCCAGGGGCTTTGAAGGATTCCACCTCAGTCTTGAGAAGTACAAAGTTGGCTTTGGAGAAATTCTTTACAGTGATTTCCTTGGCTGGGGGTGGGGACGGGATATGGATGTCCAGGGAAATTTGTTTATGGTCTGATCTTACCAATGAGGGGTTTACCTCTGGTGTGGAACATAGAGTCCCCATGTTGGTAATGACCAGGTCCAATATGTTGTTCCCTCTTGTGGGAGTGGTGACCAGTTGTTCCATTGCGTTAGAGTTTATAAATTCAAGGAATCGTTGGGCGGTGGTGTTTTGGCTTGAGTAGTTTTCCCAGTCAATGTTTGGGTAGTTGAAGTCACCCAATAACATAGTGTTTGGGGAGACCTTCATATTCTCCAGTGTTCTCAGGAATGCCAAGTGGGGTTCCTGTAACAGGCTACAAACTGAAAGGCAGTTTTGCCCGCTGTTAGTTGCACATGGATGGTTTCCGATGTTTCGTGCAGTGCCACTAACCTGGAGGTGTAGGTATCTTTGATGAATATAGATACTCCCCCTCCTTTTGTGCTTCGGTCCGAGTTTTGGGGCTGAAACACATGGTATGAGTTATAACCTGGTAGTGCTGGAGTGCTCTCAGGAGCCTTGAACCAGGTTTCTGTTACTGCACAGACATCGATTTTCTCCATACTGAGGAGAGTCTCGAGTGTGTGCATCTTGAGGTTTAGACTTCTGGCATTGAGTAGCATTACCTTTAGTTTTTTTATCTTTGGGATGTCTATGGAGGTGGGTTTGTCCTTTGAGCCTTGCCTAAAAAAGGCACTATGGGAGTGGCAAGAGCCTTGGCCAGTATACGAAAGCCTAATTGTGACAAGTGCAAGCCGTCCCTAGCGAAGCAACGTGGCTTGTCGAGCATGTCATCCGAGGCTGACAGACACTGGGTCCCCTTTGAATGACACCAATACTTTAGCCAGTTGTTGAAACTGATCATTTTGTCTTTATACTGTGGCATCATTCTTGGTGAGAGCAAGATGCTACTCAAGGTCAGGGACATACCAGCCTGAGCTACATGGTCAGAGAGCTCTTCTATGTCTCTTTTCATGTAGTCCAGGGAGGTACATCTCAGGTCATTCACACCAGCATGGACAATGATGGAGTCATACTTGTACTTGCTTTAGAGTGACCTGAGTGCTTGCATTATGTGGCAGATCCTGACACCCGACAGGCAGCTTACAGTGACCTTCTCCTTGTTCAGTCTGGTGAGTGGGACGTCAGTGTGCTGGACAATAGAGTCCCCTATAACAAGTGTATTTGATGTGTTGTTTGGTCTTATGGGCTGTGACTGTGAGGCACACTGATTTTGTGAGATATGTGATTTGTGGGTATTGTTGAGGGTTGGCTGTTGCTTGGATATCTGCTTAGGAAGTCTTTGTTGTTTAGGCAGATTTTTATTTAGAGCCTCCGAGTATGTTTTGTGTGTTTATGTGTTGGTTATGCAGATGCAATAGGTCTGTGTGAGACTGGATTTGTGGTGTGGGAGGTTACCTTTTCCTCCTGACTGACTGTGACAGTCTTGGGTTGAGAGAGCTTTGCCTCCAGTATGGCTGTGTAACTGCATCTCTCACATGTATTAGAGTTTGTTGGAAGGAGGAGAGGGTTGTCTGTGTACATAAGGCAATTGTAACATTGCCTCAAAATTCCCAGATTCACCAGCTGGACTGGAGAGTAACCTTGAAACTGACCCTTGGACATACCAGATTAGTATAGGGAACTGTTTTATTTACTGATCAGATTAGAGAAGGGAACTGATTTTTCACTTGATCAGGAAGGACCAATCGGGAGTCTAATACTTATGAGAAGTCAAGGAGGGTGTAGTGCTTTAGTTAGTTGGTGTTTCCTTATAAGAACTGAGCAAGTGCAGGGCTTTAGAAAGAGAATAGAGTGATTACTTTGAGAGTTTGAACAGTTCTAAGGGAAAAGGTGAAGAGCAGACTTTGTGGAGCCTGGAATAGTTTAAACCTGTTTAGGCGGTGCTGCCCGACACTGCTCAGTGCGCAAAACCGTGCAAAAAGAGAGTTGTAGGGTTTTAAGAGAGAGATCCTAATAGCACTTATTCTGTGGCGTACAGTTTATATCTGGGCTATAGATCTAGGGGAATGATCCAGTGTATCATCCTTTTTTGGATTTTGTTTAGTTCTGCAGCCATTATAGGTTGGATATACAACAGGGTATTCATATCGTTGGATGTTTGCTTCTACCAAATCTAGAGAAAGAGACATTTCCACTGAAAACAGTATTACAAGAAAAAAAGCACTAGTTTGTAAACAGAGGCTGAGAAAAGTGGACCTTTTCTTGTTTCTCAACCAGAACAGAGAAGATTTTATTAAAGTCAGAACAACATATTACTATCTCAAACACTATAATACAATTTTTTTCTTACAACACCTGTACATTCCATACATATAAATGATACAGTTTGAATGCAAAATGAAGAGTACAGTTAGATGTTTGGAATAAAGCATCTCTCCTTTCATCCTTTCATTAACCTTTGTGATATCAGTAGTTTGGGGACTTAGTATTTTGGTTATGCTATACCCGACTATCCTTGTTTATGTATGTATTTATTTATTTATTGTGTGTTTGTTTTATTTTGTTTATATGTTTGTGTATTTTGTAAAAGGTCTCTGATTCCTGGAAGATTTGAAAAGTGTAAAAAAAATAAATAAAACAAGAAAAAAATGAAAGCTGACAAAGCTAAAATCTATGCACTGCTGAATGGTTCTGACAAGTGCCAGACAGAAAAGGCCATGAAGGGGAAGACCTTGGCTTGCTCATATTTTAATTTTTGCATAATTGCATATTTATTACTGGTTCAGCTGAGAAGTTGGGTAGTTTATGCCCTGCATTTAGAGTTTGCGGACAGCTTGGTTTCTAGTGTGTCTGACAGAACAACAATTATGCTATTGATTTTTAACTTATTATTGACTGGGTCTTCAATAATTAATTCAGAAAGAAGGATACATTGCTGAGTATAAAATAATTGATGGGAAAGACTTAAGTAGTGTAATTCTAGTAAGAGAAGACTATTTTGGATTTGCATTAGCCATTAATCATGTCTTGGAGTGTTGTGTTTGTATCCTGCTTGAAGTGATCATTCTATTTCAGATATAAAGGGAACATTCTGAAAGACTAAACCAGCTCTGGGCTCTACAGAAAGAAATATATTTTTCGCAGTCTGAGAACTTGAGCCAGAAATGCATGTGTAACAGTTTTCTTTGTTATGGACCATATCTTTATACCAGATGCCATCTTTTTTCCAGTCCTGCAATGCACTGTGTCCAGCTCTGCCTCAGCTGTGGTATTGCTGCTACATGCCCCTTTCCTGACTTGCTGCCCTACCGTTCTGTTGATGGTATAGCTGATATGGAAGGCCCTGCTAAAATGCTCATCTGCTACTCAGTCTGTTTAAACAACACCCAAGGGATCTAACTTTCCATTTTTTTCTTGGAAAATACTAGTAGATCCTGCATTAGGAACACCTGAGTAATAAATAAGATATGTGTCAGTTATGTGAACCATGGAAACTGCCTTGATGGGAAATGAACACATTATGTGTCTAACCATTACAGACTCTTTGGCAGTTAAGGGAGTGTATGCCCTTCCTGTAGATTTATTGCAGACCCATTGGACCATGTGGTGCTGATTGATGATGATAAATATCAACCATGTGGGCAGTCTAAGGCTCCCAGGACTTGGAGAAACAGGCTGTGCCTTCATGATTCTGGTTCTCTCCGCTGGAGTTCCTGAGGAACCTGACATGCTTCTCCACATGTTGTACCATAATGTCAGGGAGCTGGTTTGTGATCATAAGGCTGATACCTGACACATGTTATGGATCTCTCACGTAGCAGATCCAGGTTCATGCAGCTGATTTCTGAGATATCCCTGACATGTTTCCAGTAGATTGCTGAAAGACCCTCATGGCTGAGATGCTTAAAGCTACACACATCTTGATATCCATGGAAATGGGCATACATTCATCCCCTATGATTCAGCTTGTGGGAGGCACAGTTCTTTCTACTAGGTTCTTCCACTCTCCCTATCTACATAGAGATTATCCCCAATCTGCTGGTCTGTAAGCTGGTGCTACATCTGTGGCTGTCTGTGCCTTCTTCATTGGCTGCAGTGTGCATCAGTGCAGGCAGAGACTCTGATGGCAGCTGATAACACATGCTGCTGAGCCTGGCTGCTGCTTTGCAACTCTCACACACATCATTATTTGCACTGTGTAGTAGCCTGTTTTATAAGTTTAAAAACTGCTCCACCATTTTGGGTGTCATCATTTGTATTACCCATCCAGCTCATTTGTGTTGAGTTCCTAATTTCCATGTTATTAACATTCACTCATTAACATGCACTGCATATTGCATTATATGCTCCTCCTCCAACCACACTACCTGTGTCTTTTAATCTTTCTGCATGGTAAGTGATATACCCTAGCATTATATTTTCATGTTTCAAAGCCTTGCTTCCTCTCACTACCTGGGCAGCTCCAGTGTCCCAGGAACCCCAGTAAAGATTCAGCAGGTTACTTGAAAATTGATGGATATTTATTTTTCCTATGTAAAAGTTATCTGCATTCTCTCTACTTTTCTCCTAATACTTTGGTATAAATGCAAACCTGAACTCAGGGCTCAATAAGGATTTATATAATGGTATCAAAGCCTTTTCATCCCTACTACTGACTGGAAATATTTCCCTCATTATACCATAACAATGTTTTATAACAGTCATTACATGGACATCAAACCTGAGATGAACATCAATCATAACATCCAAATCCTTTATTGAATTAAATTCTGATACCATTCAAGCATAGGTGTAGCACTTGATACCATCAGACATATTAAAAAATACAGATTTGTAAACTGTATGTGAAACATGTTAATAAAATCCACCATAATGCTGATGAGGAGAGTACAAACATTACAATGCCATTAACCAATACAATTGAATTATGTACTGAAATAAAAAGTAAATTCCTTTGCCTCTTAAAAGTCACAATTAAAAAGAGATTTTATCAGAGTAATGATGAATAGTACAGTGTTGCAAATCACAGCATTGTTGTCTCCCAGCAATAAGTGCAGGGGTGCCATCTGCATGGAGTTTGATTGCCACTCTCATGTATTAAGTTTTTCTTTTTGTGCTACAGATGGCCTCCACCTCCTAACAGCATACAATGGGTCAGCTGGTGTTCTCCAAATTATCCCATAGGTGTAAACATGATATGTGAATGAATGGGAGTCAGCGTTCTGCTACAGAGCAGCTCCCTTTCCATAACATGTTTCAAAGCTTGCACCACTCACTACCTGGGCAAGCTCCAGTATCCCAGCAACCCCAGAAAGGATTCAGCAGGTTACTCAAAAATTGATAGAAGTTTATTTTTCCTAACATTAAGAGACAAGACAAACACACATTTTAGGTAATACACTAAGATTTGTCACCAGTAACTATATCCAAGCATTCTTCATCCTTGTACAAGCTCATCAAACATTTATCACTGCTGTAGCTTTATCATCACAGCCAGATCTACTTCTAATGAAGGAGGCCCTACATTTCATGTCTTACCAGTACACATACTCACTATGTAGCAACCATACTAAAACACTAATCCTATATGTGAATGCAACACTAAACCTACATCAAAAACAAAATAAAATAAATGAAATAGCCCAATGAAAGATATATAAGCTGTAACCATAACAAACAAAGCTAATGAACAGTAAAATAACAGCTGTGGCCCAAAATAACACAACAAATTTTATCTAAATGAATGAAATATACACAGATTTTACTTTCACTTGTATTTATTCAGACAAATGCATACATATATATATATATATATATATATATATATATATATATATATATATATTTTTTTATTTTTTTTTTGGCTGTGCAAAAAGTTATTTGCAAATTTAAAACAATTAACTTGTTTAACCAAATTTGAACTGAAAAGTCACCATTTAGCCCCACTGCTTCATATGACTGCAGCCTTTGTTCATCACTGGGGCTCTTAGATCACCACATGAATGTTAAAGTCACTACCTTTCCCAATGGGATCAATTTACTTATTTTATTGATTTGTTAACTTGGTAAGCCAGCTGACATTAGTGTCCCTTTTCAGGAATGACTTAGTAGCACTGTTTGGTTAAGTGACTTGTTACTTGCTGCACCATCTAGAACATAAAACAATAAAAGGAATCTGTTTCATCAATGTGTCACTACAAAACATTGCTTAGCAACAAAACTATGAAACATTATGTAATATCCTGTTATTAAACATACGTAGCACCTCTTGCATTGTCTACAAGTTGCAACATATATAACACCAACGATGGTTCATATAGTTACAATATGTAACATTACAATGTCTTCAGATCTATAAATCATTTTTTAAAGACCTACATGCAGCAATAATATAGAAAATTACTTTTTTCAGCTGTAAAGAATAAGGTCATAAAACAAGCTATTTATGGCACTAAATCTATGTGCCAATTAATAAAAATATTTCATAATGACACCATTTTTCCTTTACATCTCTGATAGCTCTCCTGCAGGTAATTTTAATATGCCTAGCTTTGTCTATCATTGTGCTTTTACAATCTGTGAGACTGCAAAACACAGCATTCAGTATTTCATATTAACAAATTGCATCAGATATGCAGATATTGTAAAGTGCAAAGCACAAATAAAAAAGCAAAGTCAGACAAGACTTTTATGTAATTGTTTTTCAAGAGAAATGCTAAGCCTAAAAGGGCTTCCCTACATCTTGTTGAGAGCAAACTGAATGAGGTTCTAGCTGATCAGGTTCATCTCATCAAGGCTAAACATCCTGATCGCTGTTTTCCATAGAAAATTACTATTGTGGTGGTTTCTAAGTGTGCAATGACAATAATTTCTTTCTTTTGGGATAGTCTTCCCTTCTTCATGAGAGGGAGACCATGGCGTTCATATGAATATATTTGGGATAGTATGGAAGTCTTGCTCTCCCTCACATGGAAGATTCAAAAAACATATACTTTTAATAACTTCATAAGGCTGAATTTCCAAAAGTTGTGCTCAACAAGTTGGATCTTCACCAGTTTGTTACTACATGAGTCATACTGAGACTACAGAGTGTCTGATATTGGTGCATGTTATCATCTGTTCTTCAGTGTAAGTAACAAAACCGTATGCTTGTGGTATTGCAAACCATTATGACTCAGCACTGCAGGTAGTGCATTGCAGGAACTTCAGCACGTCTCCTGCAGATAGATTGAAATAATGCTGAAAGACTAGAAAGCTACTTATAGACACTATGGGACTTTTTGCTCAACCCAAATAAGTCATTCAAATCTGGATGTAGCTCAAGCTCACACATATCAGTTCAGCCAAACAGCATTGTATTAAATGTGCTGGACATTTGAGCTATAACTGCACTGTGGGCATCCATCCATCCATTCACAACCCGTTTTTTTCCCCATTTTTGCACATGGGGTTGACGTGTCACTTCAAAATAAACATCTCAGTCAGGAATTCATCAAAACATCAATCATCTTCTGTCCTCATTACCTGCACTTCTGGCAATCTCTCTCCTTCTAACTTCCTCAAAGAATTCTCCAGTTTTCCAAAATCCCCTTTCACTTTTCCTTCACCTACAAAGGCTTGTGCTAATCCCTCAGAATTCCTACCCTGTTTTTACTTCTTTAAAATCACAAGCAAGAAAATTGTTCCTTTACTTGAAAAAAATTGCACTAGAATCCCCTGGGCCTGATAACCTTTTACCATAGTACTTCTTCAATTGAACAGAAAAAAAAGGATCCCCCTAAAGCACATCTACAACCACAGCCTTACAATCAACACCATACCCACCATCTGGAGAACTGCATTCCTTACAACTATTTCCAATAATCCTACATCTTTCTCAGCTGCTCAGTAATGCCCCATGTCTATCCTTCCAACCCTGAGCAAAATACTTGAAAACATCTTTTGAAATCAGCTTACCTGCTAGCAGACCCTTATTATATCTGGGCAGGTGGAAGCACTATAACTGCACTGTTGTGACATACTCACCAACATGGATAATGGTAACCTCAATGGGACAATCTTCATTGACCTAACTTGAGCATTTGATTTCCATTTTTGACACACCTATAAGACTCTAGTGTAAATGTAGAGTCCATCCTGTTGTTTATAAATGTCCACACCAGCAGATATTTCATAGCCAAAATATGGTCCTCCTTACCTAATGCATCTTATACTCACTCACACATTTCATAAAATTCTTCCCTGGCCCTTTTACTTTTCTCTATCATTATAAATAAACTTTCCCTCAATCTTCCCCAACTACAGATTCTTTTATATGCAGATGATATGGTGGTTTATATCAAACCCTTCATCCAGAACAAGATTCAAGCAGGTATTTCACAATCAAACACATGTCTCTGCAACAATAAACTACTCTACAACTCCAAAAAGACAAAAAAATGTTATTTGGCACAAACAAGGACATTACTAAATCCCCTGGCTCATTTCTCATTAAAGTCATAGATGATACCAGGCTACAACTCTTACAACACTTTTCGGCCACCAAACCAGGACCGAAACACTAAAGGTGGAGGAGTGTCAATATTCACCAAGGATATTCACACCACCAGGCTAGTTGGCCAACACAATGTGTCTGAAATTCTCCAAGTGCAACTAACACTAGGTAAGACTGCAATCCAGATTGTAGCTTGCTACAGATCCCCCACCATACCCCAAGATTCTCGCTACACCTTTCTAAACATACTGGAAAATATTAAGATAGAACCAAACACCCTAATACTGGGTGATTTTAACTACCCTGCTATTAACTGGGAAAACTACTCATGTCCCAACACCTTTGCGCAACGGTTCTTGGAATTCATAAATTCCAATGCCCTGGATCAACTAATCCATAGTCCCACCAGGGGCTCCAATATCCTAGACCTGGTCATTACCAACATGGGAAATCAATGCTCCATACTTATGGTCAACCCCTCGTTAGTCAGGTCTGACCATAAGCTAATCACCCTTAACATCCACATCCCACCCCCACCCCCAGTAAAGAAACCACCATAAAAAACTTCTCCAAAGCCAACTTCATGCTACTCAAGTCAGAAGTGACAAACTTCATGACACCCATGCAGACGGAACTGAAAGTTCAACTGCTGAATCCTACACTAAAGCACTGTACGAGCACATCCACTCATGCATGAATCGTGCCATCCCAAATAGAACCAAAATGCTCTCATCCAAAAAAAGGAAGCCAATATGGTGGTCCCCTGCCATAAACAACCTTTACAACAAAAGGAAGAAACTTTTGCAGAAAAGAGGAAAATCCCAGGATGCAAAAAACTCCCTTACTAGCCTCAGTAAGAAACTGAGATGCCTCATAAAATCCTCCAAAGCTAGTTACGAAAATAAAATTGCCAAATATTCCAAAGATAACCACAAAGCATTCTATAACTATGTCAAGAATCTAAATGGCAATGCTCAGATCTGCTCTGAGCTAAAACAGAATGGCATTAAATATACTGATCTGAAGGATATTGCCAATATCCTGGCAGATCGATTCAGTGTCAACTTCACCCCCCTCTCACCCCCTAAATGGCCCATCTCAATACCAGAAGATTGCCAAATTCCAGTAATAATGGCCACACAGGTACAAAATGCACTCTCTAAAGCCAAGAATACAGCATCCATGGGACCAGATGGCATCCCGGGCTGTGTACTACATGAACTACAATATGAACTGGCACCTCACCTAAGTGTCATGTTTAATCATAGCCTCACCTCAGGTTTCGTGCCCACTGAGTGGCGCAGAGCTACAGTTATCCCAATCCACAAGGTGGGATCCACCTTGGATCCCGGAAACTACAGTCCCATCAGTCTGAAAAGCCTTATCTGCAAGGCCATGGAGCGTATTATCATGGAACTTATAAACAAAGACATTGGCAACCTTCAAACACTGGACCCCACCCAGTTTGGGTTTGTGAAGGGCCGATCTTGTCTCCTGAACCTGACTGACTTCTTCGAATCAGGCTCCAGAGCCATGGACAAGGGTAAGGTGGTCCACACAGCCTATCTAGACCTTGCCAAGGCCTTTGACACCATCCCCCACTCTGGAATCATAGATAAACTTACTAAGTTGGGCATTAATCCCTATGTCACCCAATGGGTTGCTAAATGCCTTACTGATAGAACCCACACTGTAAAAGTAGCCAACTCCAAATCCAGCTCCAGACAAGTGACAAGTGGAGTACCTCAGGGTTCAGTCCCGGGGCCACTCTTGTTTGGCATCTACTTCTCTTAAGTACAGGTCAGCACTAAGGGACTCTGGCTAACAAAGTTTGCAGATGACTGCAAACTGGGAGCCATTATTGAATCCCCAAATGATGTGGATACTCTACAAAAGGGTCTTACAGAAACAGATGCTTGGTGCCAGAGCCATGGGCTCAAGCTCAATGCCAAGAAATGTATTGTTATCCCCTTTGGGAAAACACATTTATCCATGAATTACCATATAGGTGGCAGTACACTAAACACAGAAAGTGTGATAAGAGACTTAGGGACACAGGTGGACAGTGGTCTCACCTTCGATAACCACATCTCCACAACAGTCAGGAAATCCTTCTATGTGGCACACCTCATCATGAAGGGCTTTTCATCCAGAAAAAAGGAGGTCATTGTCCCACTGTACTCATCCCTCATTAGACCCATTATAGAATACAACGCCCCATTTGGTATGTACCTCTCAAGACATCTGCAACAACTGGAAAGGCCTCAGAAATACCTCACTAAAAGAATCACAGGCCTAAAGCAGATGCCCTATGCTGACCGCCTTAAACTCCAGCTATACTCTGTCGCATATCGTCTACTCAGAGGCAATCTCTGCTTAACATACAAGGCCATGTCAAACCCAGAGCTGTTGGACATGCTACACTTAAAGAAATCTCAATCCCTCAGAGCTACACACTCCATGGATCTAAACCTTGTCATCACAATAAACAAAACATGCTGGAGGGATAGGTTCCTGACCCAGAGACTCCCCAGACTCTGGAATAGATTGCCCATACATGTCAAGCAGAGTGCCTCTTTGAACCTCTTCAAGAGGAACCTTGATGATTGGATAGGAGAAAGGAAATTCACCCCAGGGATCACATCAGTTGCCCTGCTAGACAGGGGTCCAGGAAAGTAAATAATGTGGGAAGAAATAGCCAGGGAATTGTTATGGCTAGGCTTTTATAGGCCCTAGGGCTGATAGCCTAGTACCAACCTATGAAACCTATGAACCTATGAACCTATGATAACGTCATCAAACCCACCACCCTGTTCAGATACCTAGGCATCCGGCTGACCAATCTCTCAGGTTCCAGGTCAATATTCAGGAAGTCAGAACCAAAGTCAACTATCCATTCTGCACTCAACCTGCAAGGGCTGCTACAGGCAAAGGGGTACTGCTCACTCAGTTTGCATATGGCTCACCTCTGTTTGCCACTATTTATAGAAAAATGCTACAGTTTTGCAAAGTCTTTCAAGTAAAAGCTGTTGCTTCATTACTAACTCCCAGGTGTAGAAACATCTGTGTGATGTGCTCAAGAAAGCCAAATGGCTCCCAGTTTAAAACACCTCCAACTTCCTCCTTGTTTCTCGTCTCTTCAGATTGCTGTACAATCACACCCCATTTGTTCTCACAATGAGACTAATTACATCCAAGCAAAATTACAGCCATAGAAATCAAGCCTCTAATGGCCCTTCTTTACTAACTCCTACTACGGAACTGTACTCCACTTAACATAGCTTCTCAGTTCTTGGCACTAAACTATGGCAATCACTGCCATTGCAGACAGCAGATTATATGGACTACAGACAGTTCAGACCTCAGTTTGAGCATTACCTCTTTGAACATTATACATATTGCGTAGCCCTCCATTCCTCCTTTTAGTGTCTTACTGGCTACTTACTGGATTTCTCTGTCTGTGTCTGGCCTTATAACTTACTTCTCCCCTTTTTATTCTCTTCAGTTTCATTTCCCTTCTAGTCAGTCTTTTTTGCTAACTTACAATCACAGTATGCTTCACCCTCTTCCCTCATATTATCCTGTACCCCTCTCCCTCACCGTACCTCCTACCTTCCCTTCTCAGCTACTGACTTACTATGTTCTGCACATTTGCACTATCCTTGAACCATAATATTTCTAAACTAAAAAGTCTAAGTGTTAAAAAATGTATTGCGTTACATTTCATTCCAGTCCCCTGTTTCATGCCACATCTATAAATTATACATATGCCTATTTCTTGTGTAGTATAGCATCTAGTATAATAGAGTTTGTATGTTACCTCTTCTTGCTTCTGCCTACTTTCCTGCTTCACTGTCTACATTACATTCCGTTATTCTGTTTACCTTGTATTCGATGTTACTGGTTAACTACGGGCATTGTATTTGTACTCATCCTGTAGTCACTACCATGTTAGTAATCCGGGCTGAGCCTGGAGTTGGTCAGACATGATTAGTGTTCTACCCAGGTAAACAAAATTAAAATAAAACACAACATAAGAAGAACACAAAAGATAAAGAGAAGAGCAGATTCAGGGATGTAATTAAAAAAATGAAATAAAAACATTTATCAAATTATATAGAACTGCCAGCTATTCTGTGTGACCCTGAAGTAGAATGACTGCAATAAACTCACTCTCTTCTGTACCCAAAGTATTTTTTTATTTTTGAACTAACATACTCCCTCATTCAAGCCCATTTGTAATGGTAATAATACTTTCCATTTGTACATTATTTGCAAATATTAAACCTTTCAGAGACAAGGAGGATTTCTGCTTAACTAATGCAATATCATGGAGTACATTTTGCAGGGCTGATGTTGCCCAATACTGCTGACCTGGATGATCATTAATACCTGAAAAATGTTATTTCAAACTGCATTTTCTTTAAATGCATATTTCACTTTTATCCTCACTATATATTTTACTTTTTAAGAAGAAAATAACAATTAATTGTTTGCTCATAACTGCCTATATAACCATAAATAATACAAAAGCCTATATGCATTATATGCTTTGTCATCAAAGATTGGGTATAACTCAGATGGAAGCTTCCTGCTTTTACTCATACTGGGGTTTATTTGACTTGAATCTGCTGTAGTGCCACTTTTCAAATGATTTACAAGTGCAGCATAACCTACATTAAATACTTAAAAAACACATTGCCATTAACCATTCCTTTTTATCCTTTATCTAAAAGCAATATACCTGATACTAGAGCCAAACACATTAAAAAGTAAAGTTGTAAAATAAAAAAAAAACTCTCCACACATTTACAATGCATTTGTGCAAATCAATCAGCACTTGATAAGACTAAACAAGATGTGAGCACCTACCCAGCACCAAGCATCACAGCATTGCCATGATCTCTAACATATGATGTTCCTGGCTCCAAAATCAAAAATGCCCCTTCATTATCTTACCTCCAAACCAGGATTACAAGGTTACTGGACAAGAGTACTAATATAAAGAAATGTTTTGTAAAAATCTCCAAAAATAGGGAAACAAATTAAAATTCTAAATAGCAATTCAAAAAAGCAAACTCTTAACTTCCCACAAATCTAATTCGCTGATTGCAAAGTGTCACGTTTAAGCTCTAAAACCAGAAAAAGCAAAACCAAGAAAAAAAAAACAATTGGCATGCTGTACTTGGTCAAGTGTACATTTGGATGTTTAAATTTGTCAGGGCAGTTTCTATTTGTCTATTTGGGTGCAGGCAGTGATTCAAAGTGTTTGAGTTTTTCTCTAATGTTCTACAACTACAGTGTAATATGCATTAGTAAGGAGGTATTGGGGTTCAAGCTCCCCACATGGGGATTGGGTTGAAGTTTTGACCATTTTTTTGTCATTTTATTGAAACTTCAGTGAACAAAGACTTAAGAAAATGTGAGAAAAGCAAAAGTCACACAAAATTCCATTCCCAGGCAATCAAAACAGATCTAAAAAAGCAAACCAAGAATAAGAAAAAATATCAAGAAAAGATAGCACAAGCATTGAGTGGTTTCCTGATTATTCTCCTTTGGTTATACTTAAGGTAAAAACATGTGACACTTGTGAGTTTACAGTTTGATTTCTGTCAAAATGCTTTGACTGCTTCCTCTAAAAGTTAGTAGTTAGTCTGTAATCTTTCAAAGCTGTACTAGGGGAAATTAGCAATTATATGTGACCACCCCCCAAAAAAAGAAAAATAATCAGATTCTTGTTTAGTGTAACCCTCTAATAAACAAAATCATACCATGGCCCAATGTTTTACTGTCATTATAAACATCTAAATGTGTCTGCTCACTGCTTCTTCACTCACAAAATCAAAATCAGTCAGAGTCTTTTACCACACCTGAACTGAGGCTAGAAAATCATTCACAGGAAACCTACCCAATTTTGGTATTCTTGCCTTGATATAATACCTAGACATTTCTTAACTTTATTATGTTATAAGATATAAAGAAAATAAAAATGTACAAGAGGGTTTAATTAACAGCGGCAACAACATGGTCACATATGAGGTGCATTATGTGAGAAAACAACATTGGTGATACTTGGACCTATGTTTATTAATGCACAGTAAGCTTTTTGGAAAATGCTAGCTTTTTTATGACTTGCACTTACTTGATGCAGGTCTGCTTTAGGAAACTGCTCCAAATCAGTAGGCTTGAAAAACTGAATCTTTCCTCTGTCAATATGTCATGTCAAATCCCAGAAAAGCACCCCTGTGCTTTTTGGCTCTAAAATCCAAAGCTGGTGTTACTGAAATAAGAATAAAAGTAATATAAGGCCTTTTCAGAATACAGATAATAACAAATAGTATATAGCTGACAATATGGGATTATCATATGTATTAAATTAGCAGTTGCACTTACAAGGTATTAGTTTGGCATTAAGCAGACATAAGTTTTTCTCTCATGTTAATGACTATATGCTTATTTACATAAACTGTTTTGTTAAATGCATACTGTATAAAAGTGTTCAATTCAAACCAAGCTGTGGTCATTACAATGTAATTTTTATAGTTCTTGGCAGGAGTTAACTACTTTGCTTGCCTATAACAATATAACAAATTAAATGTTGTATTAGCAGTATAGCATGAATTCAGAAAAAAGCTTGTAGAGTTATTATTGCACTAGCCTTTCAGTGAATAAGGCACCAGTGGAAGAAAATAAAATACAACTGAATGCTTTTAAAATGTAGAGTCATCCTATTTATCTTTATAAAGAAACTTTCTATTTAATAATGTTAAAAAAATCATGACAGCTTGATAAACAATAAGCAAATAGAAACAAAAACAAAAAGCATTACACCAAGGAGTAAAACTTTGATAACATAATCAAAATGGACTTCAGCACAATTATCATGTAACTTGCTTGACAAACAAAACAGCGACCAAAACATAAATCCTTATATCTCTAATGCAATGCATCAACAATCAGTGCATTGGAAAAGGAAACAAATTACCTTTTCTGATGCACTACCAAAAACCCAACCACATTCAGCTCAAGTTTGTCAGAATAGCAGCAGTGTTATGGGAAAGAAGTTTTTTTTCTAATTTAAGATGCATGTTAGGTTTAGGGATAGGGTTATCTTCTCTTACTAAGGTGGATCAGGAGAGAGAACACTGCCAGTACACAAACACTAATCATGTATGCATATGCTTGCACACATACAAACACACACGCACACACACACACACACACACACACACACACACACACACACACACACACAAACACCTCTGCTGTAGATTCCAGTTACCTGTTCCGATAAAATACACATCCAACAAAGCATCCATTCAATGAACCAGACATTTCACGAAAAAAAACTGCACGTACACCTGTAGACTAAATCAAACATCAACCAAACAACTGATCCCATACATAAATATTCTTTTTGCATTTTTTTTAAACAAGAAATATCTTTGTTAAATTATCACTTATGACATAGGTAATCGTATGTTTATATAAATGAAAGCAAACTATATTGGCATATTTTTAGTTGCAAACGTTATACATCACTTATAATCTACCAAGTCATTGTCAGTGAAACATTGCATAGTTCATTCAAATCCTGCCTTCTTTTAAACCTCATTCCTCCTCCAAAACATTATTCTGCATGTATTCTTCCCACAATTCCCATTTTATCTATGTAATTTGCTCCTACCCTTCTCTAAAGATCCCATTTCCATTTTTAGCTGTGTTACTATATTTATTATGTCTATTACAGTTGGTTTAGACTTTGATTTCCATTTTCTAGTAATTGCTTTTTTGGCAGCCACCATAGTTAGACTCAGCAAGGCCTTACTATGTCCAGGCAATTCCAATTATGTATCATAGCTCAAAAACATTGTTTCCTTATTTATACCAATTTGCTCACCCAGCACTTCTGCCAGAGTAATCTGCAGGGATTTTTTTAAGTCTGCCAAGTCATTATAATCCCAGAAAATATGTTCCCAATTATCTCTTTCTTTCCCATCATACCTCCAACATTTTCTATTTACCTGAGGAAAATTTTTTTGGAGTCAACTTGGGGTATAAAAATACATATGTAAATACTTCTAAGCAAAGATCCTAAACCTTCTAGACTTTGTTGCATATTTGGGAGACGTACATTTACTCCCTATTATGTCTTTGTGAATTGCTTATCAGATCTTTCTTCCCAATCCTTTCTAACGTCCTCTGAATGATTCTTGTAAAGCAATATTTTTTATGTTCTACTAATTATCCCTTTTTAACAGCAGTTTCTGTTCTATATGTTACTAAAAAACTCTACCAGTGCTGATCTTTTGCTTAGGATCCCCATTTATTTCTCTTTGCCTGTACTCTGATATCAATCCTTGACAGGAAAGGTAATCTCTAGAACATCCTTTTTGTCTTAATAAACTATAAAGTGATTTATCTTGCCTCACATCACAAGATGTAATAAATAAATAAATAAATAAATGAATAAATAAATGAATGAATAAATAAATAAAATAATGTTTTAAGACAGAACATTTAAAACTTGGACCATCACTACTGTGTATAGAAATAAAATGTTCAGAACTGGAATTTCAATTTTACCAACTTGAATATTATTCAAACGCTCCTGTATTCTCAACTTTAAAGATCTAGTTGTCTTACCTATATAATATAAACTTTAATTTCACTGAATATATCACACCTTCCAAGTTAACAAAGATGTACTAGGGTTTCATTACTGGAAATTACTCTTTGTTAAAGATATATTGTAGAGGATGTATAAACAAATGTGCAATGATGAGCAAGAAGAGGGATGCATAAGAAGATATAGAAACAGTTGGAATCAACTTAGCAAGAGCAATGAATAAAGTAAAACTTAGCTGAAAATAAATGCAAAACAATGATTCACACGAAATAAAGACTTGTGAAAGAATCACATTTTCTGAGGGAGGAAGCAGTAGCAACAGGAGAAAAAGACTTGGGGGTACCAATATCAGAGATCTAAAACCAGCAAAGAAGGTAATAGTAGTGTATGCAGAGAGAGAGAGGGATCGCTGCTCACTTAAGTTATTTAACCTCTGTACAGATACCTGGTAAGATTTCATTTGCAGTACTATATGTACTTCTGTAGAAATCATTTTTGTCAAAAAAATAAAACAGAGACAACACAAAAGAAGACAACACAAATGTTACATGTTCCTCACCAGAAACTATATAAAATATTCTTTAAGTTTAATCTGTAAAATCTTAAAGAGGGGGCAAGGTAAAATAATCACGTGCATAAAGGGAATACACAGAGACCACATGAGTATACTCTTACAATAAAGAGATAAATGACAAAAGATGGATGCAATTTGGAGGTACAATACAGAAGACTCAATGAAGCTGTTAAGAAGTGTTTTTTTCTCAGAGATGAACGTGTATCATTGGAAGATCCTTTGTGAAAATGAGGTAGCATCAAAACAGTGACAGAATTCAAGACTGATTGAAACATGCATAAGGCAATTCTTAGGCTTCATGAATTTCTGTAGACTCATAAAACACACAAACACAGATACAGACACACACATAAGATACATATAAATGAGCTGTTGGCCAATTAGAATCTGCAGCTTATCTAGAAGATACAGATATGAAACATGGTAAGACTCAAGGGGGGCAAACCTTTTCTGCAGTTAAAAATTATTTGCTTATATCCTTATATTCAGTGCTGTGTGCTTTTTAATTTAATTTTTCACTACCACGTTTAATCGTTCATAATGTAAACATGCAAATACTTCTTCAAAAACCTAATATTTATCTGTCTTAGTTTTGCTATCAAAGTTGTCACCTAGTTAAAAGAAATGTTGTGTGTGTCTCTGCATGTATTTCTCCATACATGAACACATATATACTTTCTAATGTGGTTCAGATTATCTGACCATTCTGCAACAGGCCGAATCTTGCTGTGTGCCTTTAAAGGCAAATACTACCTTGGGTATCCCCTACAAAAAGGTCACTAGCCTAGTGGGAGTACCCTGGTCAACAAATGGTAGGTAAAATATAAATAAACTCTAAATGAAATGCACAAAATATCAGTTAAAACAACATCCTTTCCTGGACCATGACTTGAAAACCTTAACCACCATGTAATATTTTAGCAGTTTATGGTTGCCCCAGTCAACTTGAATTCACTTAGTGGGCCTGGTGCTGAATTAGCTAGCATGGTTAGAACAGGAAACTGAGAATGACTTGCTGATGTCTGCCTCCCCATTCTTGTAGCACAGGTTGATTGTTTTATACCTGAAGACTACCACCTTGGGAAAAGCCCAAAAGTGTACTCCATATTTACAGGGATGTGGGAATACTTGAACTCTACCTGGGGGAGCTGAGTTATGTGGAAGTGAAAAGTCACATTTGACATGACATAGGTGGATGCTATATCACATTTACTGTTCAGTGTAGAAAGTTCCATAGGAGCAGTTCTGTACCCTAACCAGACAGTGATGATGCTGAGTCAGCAACTGCCTCTTCATCTCTACTCAAGGAGGTAAATTCTGAATGGAGAGAGAGAGAGAGAGAGAGAGAGAGAGAGAGAGAGGCTCCATCATAATGAAGAGACAGGGAACCTCAGATGAGAGGGGATCACATGGGTTATTCTGGTCATAGAGGATACATGCTAATGAGCAAGAGTGTACAAATTTGCTATTTAGTCAAGTTAATAAGCATTCAGAAAAGGCCTGATATAATTAATAACATACAGCCTCATCATGTGAGACATTTAGGGGTAGTATGAATGATATAAAGAAAAAGAAAGCATCTATGCAGGGATCATAGGAAGAGCTTAGGTTCCAGAATATACTGAATAAAAACAGTTGTCAAAGCCTCAAGGTTACTACAAGCCTGGTCTGATATATCTGTTATTTCTTAATAAATTAATTGTTTAAATACATTGCACAAGGTAGTCTTTGTATGCAATGCCTGATGTAGAAGTTTTATTAAACAACAAAACTGTGTTCATTGTTAAGATAAGTAAATAGAAAGATAAATAAATACATGCTAATTCACAAGTAGTTCAGATGTGATTATTTCAAATGTATATACATGCTCTAAATTTGCATTTGTAACCACAGTTACTTCTGTTCAAAAAGGTTTAATCTGCATGCCTTTAGTAACCAGCAGATAGATTAAATGCTAAGAAGTGAAAAAATGAGTTCTGCTGCTGTTTAATCTTGTAAAACTATCATTCTGTCATAACAAGCATAATGCTGCAGCAGACGGCATCTTAACAGGTGTATTTGGACGTGTTTCCTACAATTTCCTTTTGGCAGAAGACAGCAATTAAAATTAAAATACATATTTGCTGCCAGTACTTCATCCCAGCTACTTTTACAATACATATTTTGCAGTTTCTTTTAGGGAGAGGTTATTTGTAACACATTTTGCAGTGCAATACTAACCAGCATATTACAAAGTGTTAGGAAGCACATCAGAAATATTTTCTCAAATGTATCAAGCAGTGCAGGGCAGCATATTGGTGCACTCAGAAGCATTGTGGTATAGTGAGAAGCACTGTGGTGCAGCGAGAATCACTGTGGTGCAGCGAGAATCACAGTGGTACATTGAGAAGCCCTGTGATGCACTGAGAACTGTGGTGCAATGAGAAGTACAGTGGTGAAGGAAAGGCATTGTGGTGCAGTGATATGCACAGTGGTGCAGGGAGAAGACCAGTGGTGAAGTGAGAATCATAGTGGTCCAGTGAGAAGCATAGTGGTGCAGTAAAAAGCACTGTGGTGCAGTGAGAAGCATCGTGGTGTAGGGAGAAGCATAGTAGTGTAGTGAGAAGCATGTTGGTGCAGTAAGAAGCTCAGTGATGCAGTGAGAAGCTCAGTGGTGCAGTGAGAAGCCCAATGGTACAGTGAGAAGCTCAGTGGTGCAGTGAGAAGCCCAATGGTACAGTGAGAAGCACTGTGGTGCAGTGACAAGCCCAGTGGTGTAGTGGGAAGCACTATGGTGTAGTGTTAAGCACTGTGGTACAGTGAGAAGCTCAGTGTTGCAGTGAAAAGCACTGTGGTATAGTAAGAAGCCTGGCGGTATAGTGTGACACATTGTGGTGCAGTGAAAAGCTCAGTGGTGCAGTAAAAAGCATTGTCATCTCATAGCAAGAGGTTCTCTGGTTTGGCTCTCAACAGAGAAGCACAGTAGTGTAGGGAGAAGCATTTTGGTGCAGTGAGAGGCTCAGTGATGCAGTGAGAAGCTCAATTGTGCTGTGAGAAGCCCAGTGGTACAGTGAGAAGCACTGTGGTGCAGTGACAAGCCCAGTGGTGTAGTAGGAAGCACTGTTGTATAGTGTTAAGCACTGTGGTGCAGTGAGAAGCTCACTGCTGCAGTGAAAAGCACTGTGGCATAGTGAGATGCCTAGTGGTATAGTGTAGAGCACTGTGGTGCAGTAAAAAGCATTGTCATCTCATAGCAAGAGGTTCTCTGGTTTGGCTCTCAACAGAGAAGCACAGTAGTATAGCAAAAAGCATTTTGGTGCAGTGAGAAGCTCAGTGATGCAGTGAGAAGATCAGTGGTGCAGTGAGAAGCCCAGTTGTACATTGAGGAGCACTGTGGTGCAGTGACAAGCCCAGTGGTATAGTGGGAAGCACTGTGGTGTAGTGGGCAGCACTGTGGTGCAGTGAGAAGCTCAGTGCTGCAGTGAAAAAAACTGTGGTATAGTGAGAAGCCTAGTGGTATAGTGTGAAGCACTGTGGTGCAGTGAAAAGCTCAGTGGTGCAGTAAAAAGCATTGTCATCTCATAGCAAGAGGTTCTCTGGTTTGGATCTCAACAGAGGTGCCGCTGCATGGAGTCTGCATGTTCTCTCTTTGTTTATGTATGTTTTCTCCATGTGTTCTAGCTTCCACCCACATTCCAAAGATATATGTAGGTGTGTGTGTGTGTGTGTGTGTGTGTGTGTGTGTGTGTGTGTGTGTGTGTGTGTGTGTGTGTGTGTGTGTGTGTGTGTGCATACGCACGTGTGTGTGTGTGTGTGTGGGTGTGTTTATGTGTGATGTCACAATATACTGGAAACACTGCTATTAGTCTGTTAGTTATTATGAGAATTAGTAATATTTCTATATGTACTTAAAAAACTTGACTTACAAACAATTGCATGGTATCGGATGAAATCTTAGATGTTGAAGAAAACCGTCATTGATATTTTAACTGTAAGTTGCATATCTTGAGAGATATTCAATGTTATTTACATTGCTAATTATGCAATCAAGCATATGTTCTCATACTTCTGTAAATATTGCAATAAATATGCACTCAAGGAATGAATTTCCTGTTGTCATGAGAAAACTTATGTCTGGTTAACAAGTTTTCTAACAATATGTGCCTAGATTGCGCAATTTCCAAGCTATGACAATTTGTGTATGTTTAGCAAAAATATATATAATTCTAGGTTTGTGTGCATTATAATATATTGTAGTGTTTATGGAAACACTATCAATGCACTGGCTATCAACACAGTAAAGAGTATTTCTTCCTCATAACATTGCTATTCATATGGTTTTAATAGCTTTTATTGTTCACAAAATATTTATATTTGTTTATCTTATGCTATTTAAGCTAATTTTACAGAAAATGCTCTGGAATGCGAGGATGTATATAGGCTGCTAGAGGTGTGACATTCCACATGATATAGTTGTTAATGGGTTAAGTATTTTGTTTTGTGTTATCTTTATTCACAGGTTTTGTCACTTTTTGCAGTAATGTATTTTTCATAAACTTAATTGTAGAGACATTCAAGTTGATGATCAGAATGTACAGAGTTGTAGCTTTGTTAGTTCATGCCATGGGCAAACAAGCAAATGGATTCTCCTCAACCAGAGTGCAGTACAGGAGGACATAAAATGTCCAAAAAGTCAGTTTAAGTTGAGGAGCAATAAAAAAATAAATGACATTAAGAATATAAAATGAAATAAAATAAAACTAAATCCTCCACACTTTTCTAAACTGTAGCAAAGGACTATACTAGCTCCTTGCTTGAGTTACTAAGTTACAAACACAAAGGCTAAAAGGAAATCATTTAATGAGCTGTGATCTCTACAATTATTACTTAATCAAGTCCCAATGCTGCACGCATGCACCAATCAACAAAATCAGTCAGATCACTGAACTGCAGCGACTGATTTGCCAGACTTTTGTGGTGCTAACCATTCTCCAAAGAGCTTACACACATGGCAGTCATCCTCTTTACAGTGTCCTAGGTACAGTACTGCATTCTAAGATAAAGTTGGCGCATGCATTGTATATTTAAATACTAATTCAAAATGTTCATTGTATAATTACACATTAAGTCCAGGCTAGAAGGAACTCTGAGCAGGTAAGATGGACATGTTTGTCTTAATAATCTGATAATACATGGAGCACTCTAACTAAACTCTAAAAACGTGTTATACAAAAGTACTTAGTATGAGCTGCACTGCTGCATCAGAAACCTGCTAACACCTTACAGCAATGCTGCCACACAAAGAGCCATTACCACAGAACTTCATCAGAAACCTGCTAGTACCTCACAGCAATGCTGCAACACAGACAGCCATTACCACAAAGCTGCATCAGAAACCTGCTAGTAACTCACAGCAATGCTGCAACACAAAGAGCCATTACCACAGAACTGCATCAGAAACCTGCTAGTACCTCACAGCAATGCTGTGACACAAAAAAGCCATTACCACAAAACTGCATCAGAAAACTAACACCTCACAGCAATGCCACCACACAACCATTACCACAGAACTGCATCAGAAACCTGCTAACACCTCACAGCAATGCCACCACACAACCATTACCATAAAACTGCATCAGAAACCTGCTAGTACCTCACAGCAATGCTGTCACACAGAGTCATTGCCACAGAACTCCATCAGAAACCTTGTAACATCTCTCAGCAGTGTTGCCACACAGACAGCTATTACCACAGAGCTGCATCAGAAACCTGCTAACACGTCACAGCAATACTACCACACAAATGGCAGGCAGAAGCAGTCAGCTAGTGTACCATAATCAGCTAACATCTTTAAAAAATGTTTAAGCACTTTTTGCTGCTACTTTTTATATATTTAAGTGACAGTACAAGACAGCTCACGTGCTTTACAAATTACAAAGAACTGCAATCGGGTCTCTTATCATAATCATTTGGTATATATTTTCAAAATGGATTGAAGATATTCCATTTTTGGAGCACATAGCAACATGATATTGATTGCATAGCCAGTCATAATCTGTTGGTGATGATATCTGCATGCAAAACACATTTCAGTTTTACTATTCAGCTTTCCATTGTTGTAGTCAGCACTAATTAATTATTTTTGAGGAAACATGCTTGTAGTTTGTTACCAATATTTATTTCCTAACATAAGTAATTTACCTAATCTTATGTGGAATATAATCAAGCAATTCTGCCTGGTCTGTATTTTATTATCTTGAGTATGCCAAATGTAAGAGGTCATGTGTTAAATTAATGCACCCTCCTTCAATATAACTGCAAAGATCCCTGGACATGTCTCTTGTGTTTTGTCTATGTTAGTATAGATAATTCAATGGCACGCTATGTTACCCCCCCCCACCCCGAATAAAAAAAATAATTTAAATAAACATGACAGCGGGAGTTTGGGTTAATAAAATAATTTGTTATAACTTAATAGGAAGAAGTGTTAGAAATACAATGAATCAGGTAGTGCTAGTGTGAGAACGTATCCATTTCCTTTCAATCCGGTCCTACAACCCAGTAAAACCTGCAGGATAAAAAGCAACCCACATTATACCTACTTACCAAATATGCTGCCATATTCGATTTCAGGGAAATTTCAATTAAAGTAACCAAAAACATTTTTAAATATCTGAGAGAGTCCTCCACCATATTTTACTTACCTCATCCCACCTTCCTTCAAAAAGCAGCAGATACTATTGTTAAATCTCTAATCTACATTTACACTATCTCCCAAACAACAGGAATAGTCCCCCCAACATTAAAATATGCTATCATAGTCCCCCTTCCGGAAGTAACATTTTGAGAAACACTTAAGGATTTCAAATACATCTCCACACTTTATCCCATTGCTAAGGTGCTGAAAAAAACTGTTAATACACAAATATAAACAGCTCTGGACTACTGTTTGATAAGCAACATGGTTTCAGAAATGCCCTGCTCACAATAACTAATTGCATCTATGTAACGGTAATTATGGCCTCCTCACAGCGTGGGTATTTGTGGATTTGACTTAGGGCATTTGAAAGTGTAAACCATCCTTTATTGATTAATACATTGAAAAACAAATAACTTTGGAATAACACCAAAAAATGGTTTCCAAATTCTTATAGAAAGCAGAACATTGAAGTCCATATGAATAACAGTTTTTTATCGCAGGCACCCCTTTTTTACTATAGTACCCCAGAGTTATGTTCTTGGACAAATGCTGTTTTCCTTATGCATCAAAGATCTCAACGAATACTTTTCTTCACTTGAACTCTTATTTGCAGATGACATTCCCTTAATACAGGTCACGAAATGACCATCTATTAAGCAAATTTACTTTACAAATTCAATTTCAGCTGTCCACTCAGCTATGCATTTGGGTTGAATTCATTAACTATTTAATTAACCACAAGAAAAATATTATACAATCCACGTATTAACATTAAAGATAACCAGAACAATCTTATTTGCCATGTTTCAGAATACAAATCCGCATGTCACACACTAGACACCTCTCACTTACATTCTAGTCATACTGATAAAATCACTACTGCATCTGTCATCTCACAATTTAAACATTGTTCTAAAATATCTCATCTTCTCTTTTTCTCTTTTAGAACCTGCATCAACCTAGCCAAGAATATCATCTTCCCTAAACTGTTAACAGACTTCCAATGTTAACCTTCTACTCAATCTACAATACCCAAAACCTGCAGATCACTGTAAATAAAATATGCAAATTTGTCTTTCTTGGAAACAGTTAAACTCATTATTGTAATTTATGTCACAAACTAAGATAACTGCCCATTGTGGAAAGATCAACCTATCTTATAGGTATGCTGATTCACAAAAAATAAATAAATAAATGCAGGCTACTGCATACCTCTGAAAAGGAAACTCCCCTTAACTGGCCAGATATTCTTCCTAAGAAATACTCAAGATGAATATCTGACACTAAGTGGGTCTCCTTTTAAAACAAACAGGGATGAATGCGCATTGGCCCAACTGGACCCAGTCACCAACTTCCTCAAAGTGCAAAGCCTGTTGTCACTATATCTGACCTTGATACTGCAGAGGATCTGCCACGAGGACCCATTCCCAAACATTTTCACTGAAAATTTTGTCTCTGTAGAACAGCCTCTGGTCATTATATTTCACCCAGATACTACTGAAGCTCTGCCATAAAGGCCAATTTCCAAACATTTTCACTTAGAATTTTGTCTTTGTACAATGTAAGCAAATTTACCTTGAAGAAACTTGCTATGCATTAACTTCATCTAGTCAAATATGTGCCTGACTGCCTGTGCTGGAAATTAGTTTTGGCACAGCATTGCTGATTTAACTGTCCTCTTGTGTGTTGAGGATAACATTGACAAATTGAATTAATTATAAAACATTAACTAGCATAGATGGACAACATGTGAGTGTGAAAGGAATGGCAGTGAGGAATGGCTGCTTGTTTCAAAGTTATGCTGTTTCCTGTTTCATTTTCCCACAGCACTTTGACACATTTCCCACAGCACTTTGTATAAGCACGCGCTTTCTCTGACGCGAGCAGCCGCAGCTGTTGTCTACCACTTCACTACTGACCTTTTCTACTAAAAAAATCCAGAGAAGAAAAAAAAAAAAGAGAAAAGAGACCAAAAGAGCATAAACTGTCAAACTTTGTTGTGCAGCATAGTTTAAAGGTGATGGTGAATGCGCTCCTTTTGACAAGCCTTAATATCCTTTATTTCCTTCTACTGGTAGGAGGATCAGGTACATTCCGAGGAGGAGTACAGCATTCCAAGCGGCGAAGCGAAAAGCGCTTGATCAAATGGCGAAAAAAAGCATAAGTACACCAAACCATGATCTCCCACCCACCCCTGCCACCCTGCCTAAAACAACCTTTCAATGTGAACAACTTGGACCACATAACGGCAAGCATGACCGTCTACACCATCGACAGGAGAAGCTGAAGTATTATTACCTGAAAAGTGGTTAAGTATAATAATGTAAGTACCTTAGTTTTAACACACATCCATCCGAAGGACTGCTTACTAAGTTGAACACTGTCCTTTCTCTTGACTGATAGATTACTCTGTATACGCCAGTTACTTAGTCTTTCTGGCTGACAGGATTCTGCATTCAGGAAATTGAAATAAATGTTCTATTTTGTACCTCTCTGCTAATTGTTTTGTATTGGCTATAAAGTGATTGCTCTTTGTTATAGTTTGACATGAGGGTGGAAATCCTATATGGTCAACTACCCTACCCCCAGTTCCTACCCTCCCCCACTTACTGTACACAAACATTACACTTGTGATGCCATTTCCTCTAACCCTCCCAAACAACCTTCCTACTATTGCAAGAATACTCCTGTTTTTTCTTACCTAATTCCTGATGTCTATTTAATCTTTTATCACCCTTCCCAACTACCTTACTACCTCCTATACTGCTTTAATCTGCATACATTCATAGTCATACCCCTCCCAGACAGCACCTATCCAGTCAACATTGTATCTTCTACTTTTCCCAAATAAACTCTCATGTCTTCCTAGTGTAGCAACATTCTCATTCTCTAGCCTTTAAACCTTCTTGTTATTTATATTCCAGACAAGATATAAAGACACCTTCATATAAAAGAGTGATTTCCTATCTACCCTCCATCAGCTTTCAGACTCCACCAACACTAAATATCCTTGGACTTTGCAAATTAGTTTTCCTTCTTGATCCCTACTTCCCCACTACCTGCCAGCTCTAACATTTAGATCACTTTACTTAATCATGCTAGTACTCAGCTTATCCTCTATTCTTCTCCTGCTGCTGGGCCAGCTTTCATCCTACCATGATTCCATAAAACTCTCATCATAGCTCCATCTTTGTCCCAATCACCTATTCATATTGTCCCAACTCAAACCAAAACAAAATTAATTGGAAGAATACTCTCCAAAACAGGTGTCAGTAATTCCCTAATGTACTAAAATCCTGCTAGGAGGAGACATTCAACCTAATTCTGGCCCCACCTATCACAATGAACATCAAGACAAATCTTTCACACATACACACACACACACACACACACACACACACACACACACACACACACACACGCACACACGCACACATGCACACACATACTACTTTAACCCTACAATGGTCAACCCCAACCTTGGAAATCTAATCTTTGTTTCCATAAATGTTACAAGCATAAGAAACAAAGTTGATGAACTACATAGATTCATAGGTTCATAGGTCCATAGGTAGGTACTAGGCTATCTGCCCAAGGGTATTTATAAGTCTAGCCAGAGTGTGTCAGCTGTCACCGCCCCATTGATTAATTAACTGAGCCTCTGTCAAGAAGAGCCAATGAAGTGATTGCAGGGGTGTATTTTCTGTTACCCATCCAATTGTCGAAGTTTCTCTTGAAGAGTGTTAGTGAGGGGCTCTGCCTAAAGTAGTTAGGAATTTTGTTCCGGAGCATGGGGAGTCTCTGTGACAGGAATCTATCCCTCCAGCATGTTCTATTTATTGTTGGGGTGAGGTTTAGCTCACTAGAGCGAGTGGCTCGCAGTGACTTGGATTTCTTTAGGTGGAGCATGTCCATCAATTCTGAGTTGGACATGGCTTTGTAAGTCAGGCAGAGATCACCTCTGAGTAAGCGATATGCAACTGAGTACAGCTAGAGTTTTTCCAGTCAGGCTGCATAGGACATATGTTTGAGGCCAGTAATCCTCTTGGTGAGGTACTTTTGTGGTGTGGTCTTTCCAGCTGTTGGAAGTGTCTTGTGAGGTGCATCCCAAATTGGGCATTGTACTCTATGGATGGGTCTGATGAGTGATGGGTAGAGGGGCACTATAACCTCTTTATTTCTAGATGTGAACCCTTTAGTAATTAGATGGGCTACTTAGAAGGATTTTCTAACTACTTTGGCAATATGATTGTCAAAGTAGAGATTACTATCTACCTGGGTCCCTAGATCTCTTATTACCTCTTCTGTATTAAGGGGGCTGCCACCTATGTGGTAATTCATGGGTGTTTTGTTTTTCCGAAATGGGATGACTATGCATATTTTGGCATTTAGCTTGATACCATGACTTTGACACCAGGTGTCCATCTCAGTAAGGCCCTTTTGTCCATGTCAGCTGGAGAGTCAATTATGGCTCCCAGTTTGCAGTCATCGGCAAACTTGGTTAGCCATAGTCCTCCTGTGTTTGCCTGTACTTCTGAGAAGTATATGCCGAACAGTAGGGGTCCCAGGACTGAGCCTTGTGGGACACCACTTGCGACTGGTTTAGAGTTGGACCTGGAGCCCGCTATTCTTACCGTGTGAGTTCTGCTTGTAAGCCAGTTGGCAACCCATCTCGTGATGTAGGGGGTTATGTTCAGGCTGGTGAGTATTTCTATAATTCCCGAGTGGGAAATGGTGTCAAAAGCCTTGGTGAGATCAAGGTAGGCTGTGTGAACTACCTTCCCCTCATCTATGGCCTTGGTGACTGTCTTGATGAAGTCAACCAGGTTTACTAGGCATGATCTGCCCTTAACAAAGCCGAACTGGGTTGGGTCAAGTGTTTGGAGGTTCCCAATGTCTTTGTTAATGAGTTCCATGATGATGCACTCCATAACCTTGCAGACCAGGCTAGTCAGGCTTATGGGGTGGTAGTTACCAGGGTCATTTGTAGCCCCTCCTTTGTGGAGTGGAATAACTGTTGCTGTCTGCCATTCTATGGGCACATAGCCTTTGGAGAGGCTGAGGTTGAACAGTGTGTTTAGGTGGGGGCTTAGTTTGGTCTGTAGTTCATGCAAGACGCAGCCTGGGACACCATCTGGCCCCATTGACTCTGTGCTTTTGGCTTTTGAAAGGGCGGTTTTCACCTGTGCATCTGTGATTTCTGGGACACTACAATTTTCCGGTATTTTTGTAGGCCCTTTTAGGGGTGAGAGGGGGATGAAGTTTGCACTGAATCTATCTGCCAGGATGTTGGCAATATCAGTGGGTTCACTGTGGTTTCCTTGGTTGGAGGTGGTGGTGTGGTGTGGTGTGGACATCCAGAGTGATTAGTTTATGGTCTGAGCTAACCAGTGACGGGTCGACCTCTGGTGTGGAGCACCTGTCGCCCATGTTGGTGATGACCAGGTCCAATATGTTTTCACCTCTGGTAGGAGAGTTTCCAGGGCATTTGAGTTGATAAATTCCAGGAAGCGCTGGACCTGGGAGTTTGTACTTGAGTAGTTTTCCCAGTTAATGGTAGGGTAATTGAAATCGCCCAATATCAGGGTGTTTGGTAGGACCTTCATGTTTTCCAGTGTCTCTGGAAACGTGGAGTGGTGGTCCTGGGTCATGGAGGGTGATCTGTAGCAGGCCACAATTTCCATTGCAGATTTGCCTGATGTTAGTTGCACATGGATGATCTCAGAGGTATCATGCTGTGCCACTAACCTGGAGGTGTAGGTATCCTTGATGAATATGGATACACCCCCTCCTTTTATGTTTCAGTCCATGTTCTGTGGCCATAATGTGTGGTAGGAGTTGTAGCCCAGTAGTGCTGGGGTACTCTGTGGAGCCTGGAACCAGGTTTCAGTTACTGCACAGATGTTGACATTCTCCATACTGAGGAGTGCTTCAAGCATGTGTATTTTGAGATTTAAACTCCTGGCATTGAGTGGCATAACCCTCATTTTTTTATTTGTGCTGTTTACGGAGGTGGGTTTGACTTTATGAGCCTTCCCTAAAAAAAGGCACTATGGGGGCAGTAAGAGCCTTGGCCAGTATTCGAAAGCCTAAGGGTGACAGGTGCAAGCCATCTCTTGCAAAGCAATGAGTCTTGTTGAGCATGTTGTCCCAGGCTGACAGACACTAGATCCCCTTTGAATGACACCAGAAGCTTAGCCAATTGTTGAAATTGATCATTTTTTCTTTATACTGCAGTATCATTCTTGATGAGGGCAGGATGCTACTCAGGGTCAGCATCATACCCGCCTGAGCTACATGATCAGAGAGCTCTTCCATGTCTCTTTTCATGTAGTCCAGGGAGGTACATCACAGGTCATTCACACCAACATGAACAATGACAGAGTCATATTTGTACTTGCTCTGGAGTGACCTGAGTGCTTGTGTTATGTGGCAGATTCTGGCTTCTGACAGGTAGCTAACAGTAACCTTCTCCTTGTCCAGCCTAGTGAGTGGGACATCAGTGTGCCTGACTATAGAGTCGCCCATTACTAGTGTGTTAGGTATGTTATTTCACCTTAAGGGCTGTGATTTTGCGGCACATTGATTTTGTGTTTTATGTGTTGTCTGGTTTGTGACGGGAGGTGCAGGTTTTTTTGATATCTGCTTTGGAGGTCTGTGATGCTTTTGCAGGTTTTTATTTAGAGCCTCTGAGTATGATTTTGTGCATTTATGTGTATTTTTTGCCAGTGCTGGTTTAGTAGGTCTGTGTGAGGCTGGAGGTGTGGTACAAGTCTTAACCTTCTCCTCATGACTGTCTATTCCAGTCTTGGGTGGAGAGAGCTTAGCCTCCAATTTAGCTATATAATTGCATCTCTCGCATATGTTAATGTTTTGTGGTAGGAGGAGAGGGTTGTCTGTGTACACGAGGCAGTTGTAACTTTGCCTCAGGATACCCAGGTTCACCAGCTGGACTGGAGAGTATTCCTGAAATCGCCCTTTGGTCATGCCTGAATAGTAGGGTGAGCTGCTTAGTCGCTTTGTTGGTGATGGGTGAATAATGAGCCTTGCCCTGCTGGGCAATCAAGTGTTGGGGTATATTAGTGCTTGCTATTAGGTCTGAGCAAGTGCTGGACTGTAGGATGCTTTTCAAGTGCTTAGGTTGAGAGTTAGACTACTTTCAAGGGAAAAACTGAAGAGGAGACTTGGTGGAGCTGGGATAAATTTAGCCCTAGCTAACCGGCACTGCCTGGATGTGCAAAACCATGCAAGCATGGTTTTTATAGCAGGGAAATGAAAGAGATAGAAATTAGCCCAAAATGGCCTATAAACTATTAACTTCTGGGCTGGAACCACTCCTCCAGGGACAGATGGCTGCTCAAAGCTCCCTCTCTCACAGGTGAACAGAGAAACCTCCCTCTATCCAAGTAAGGTATGGACAGCTCAGAAAATTGAAACACAGCCCTGAATTCAGTACTAGCATGAAAACTGGACTATACTAGCTTAGAAAGGTGGGAAACAAGGAACATTTTTTTTGAAAAGATAAGGCAAAAACAATAAAAAAATACACTTAAAACAGATTTAAATGACTACAAACATTAAGAAATACACTTAAAACAGGTTTAGATTACTACAAGCAATCAGAAAAGGCTTCTAAACAAATTACCCAATTAACCAGTAAAAACATCTCAAAACTGAGCCCTGTTCCTGTAGCCTTCAAGTCAGACAAGTTCTAACTGCACACTCCTGCCACTGGGGTGCAGAGGAACCTTCTCCAAATAAGAAGGCCTGGATTAGTGCTCAAGTTATACAAACAAAGCTAGATTCAGCAGGCCTGGATCTAGTCTATGCTACAGCAAACAAGGTGCACCAATTTCAGTAAGAAACAGTTCAAATATGCAGGCACTATAAGCCTTTAACCAGAAATTCCCAGCTCAGAAGGGCAGAGTCCAGCCTCTCCTCCCACAAGAGTGCAGACCAAGAACCTTCTTAATGTAAAATAACTGGCCTGAAGCCCAAGTGCATAAACCAGAACTAATACACTTTTAGAATAACAGACACTGAGCCTTCAATCAGCAGTTCCCAACTTAGAAGGATGTAAGCTACCTGCCCTGCCACAACAGTGCAGACCACAAACCTTCTTAATGTAAAACAACTGGACCATGTAAAACAACATGCCTGGATTAACCAACAAAAGCCTGATATTCAACTGAAATCTGACTAAAATCCATAATAAGCAACTCCAAAATTACAACTCCCAGCTACAATATTACCTGTAATGACCATATAAAGAGAAAATGTGGTGCTATTGCTTTTAATATTTCCCACAAAACTACCACCTTTCCTCTTATAGCAAACCAAAATTAATTTTGGCTGAGCTTTTTATTCCTTTCCTGAAATGAACCAATTATAAACAAATATGTATTGCTATTTTTTACACCCTTCCTGGCAACAATACACCTATATTGGAACATATCCTACATGGGAAATCCATAACAATTCCACAAGAAATAATGCTACTAGGTGATGTGAATGTCAGTTGGTTGGACATAACTCTATCTCCTCTATAGCTAGTATGAACTTAAATCTGGTTTCACACAACTAATTAATAGCTCCATGTATTATAGCAAGACATCAAATTCCCTATTAGACTGGATCCTAGTATCAGGCCGTAGCAAATATACTACCTCAGGTACAATGTCACACTGTCTCTGTGATCATCTCCTAATCTATACAACCAGATGTCTCACACATTCACTTAAAGCAGCATATTTATAAAAAACACAGACATCCATTCCAAGTTTAACCCAGAAATGTTCATTATTAAGCTATCATCCATTAACTGAAACTTCCTAAAAACCTTCCTGTTAGATGATGCTATAAACAAATTCAATATACCTTTTCTCAATATCCTAAAAAAGCCTTACACCTCCTAGAAGGAAGAAACAAAAAAACAAATAATGCAATTTAGCTATCCAAAAAGAGTAGAATGCTAATACAGGATAAAGAAAAGGCATGGAAAGAATGTAAAAAATTTAAAACACCCCGATATCTTGAAAACTTCAGAATGATAAAAAAAAAAAAAGCAGCACCTTGTGTGGCTGCGTCTGCTATACCTCAATGGGGAAATGTTTACTATATGTCTTGTTTTATGTCTAAAACAACATAAAATCCAAAATCAATGGAAAATACTGAAAGTAAAGTCATAGTACACAGAAATGTCTACAAATGTGATCTTGAAGCTCGCAGGGCTGCAGATGTGATGAGCTGTTGTCTGTGAGGCCCGTTATGCCTACTACATTCCAAGAACACCACAAACTCCAGGAACAAGGAATTGTACTCAATCATGGTCCAAAATGTCATGCTCAAGCAAATCTGACTTCTAAATCTTCTAAAATGAGAAGGAAAAAAATGTGAAAGAATGAGGAAAAGAGAAACTAGAGCTTGAATATATGCCAGCCTAAATACCAACCCACACAGGCCTGAACTTCCATCTATGCTACTGGCCAATGTTTGCTCCCTGGATAACAAGATGGACCAATTTCCTGGTTAAATTTGCAAAACTGCAGTCAAACCACTACAGTTAGGTTTCAAAGATCCCCCAGCTCTTGGTCCAAAGTAGCAGCAAGCTAAGTCTTCTTTTTGAAGCAACAAATCCACCACGACCACACTCTTAAACTCTTTCCATGGATAGAATTCCAATTCAAACCAAAACTTCAAAATTCTAATTTCCTGCTTCGCTCGAGTCCAAAAGATGAATGGATAGCTTCAGTTTGTCTTCCTGCACTTGTTAGTTGCAGACTAACCAGATTTTATAGCATGCATCTCGAAGCCTTCTGCCACATATTAAGCAGACAGGAAAAGGAGAAAGTCAAGTGATGTCATCTTCAGCCAACAAGGGGCATGCAAATTAGGAGCAATAAAGAGGTGCTCTGATTGGTTGAATCATCTGCAGCAAACCAGAGGCCTCTTTACTGGAATACTGGGATAAGAAGCAGGCTAATTGGGCAACTGGGGTTGGGGCCATATTTTAGAATACAAATGGGCACTCCTGGCCAATTCAGGACACTTGAAAGCTAAGTGACATTGGGTTACATCTCTGGTGACTACAAGTGCGTTTTTTATCTTTCACTTCAATCTTATGGATGAATCTTCTGGCTATTATTTTGCATATGCAAAATTGCAAAAGAAAAGCTCATCAAAAACTAGGTATGCTTTATAGATACAGAAAACTATCTCACTGATATAACTAAAGCTACACTTGCCACTACTTATCTCCTCCCCACAGATGTTCTTCGTGTTTCACTGTTGCAGTCATCACACTTGGGTTATCAGCCTGCAGGTAGCTCCAGTGGCAGCTGGTGACTTCAAATCAAAGGGGGGCTGCAGGAGACAGCTGAATGGGTGTGGCCAATGGGAAGGAGTGTGACCAACTAGAAAGGGGTGGAGCTATGCTCAAAACCACAAAAACTAGGACTTTAATTAAATATGCTGCTCTGGGTGCCAAACCATCATTATGCAAGTCCACTCAAGACAAAATGAAGTGTAGAAGAAAAAAAATATTTCAATACATTGGCTACATTACAGCTTACTTAATATCTAGATGGAAACAAAAAGATTGTGAGACTTGAAAAAATAAATTACGTTTTAAATGCATTACTGGAATGTCAGTCAAAATCAAGTATAAAAAAACAAAAGAACAAGCAGCACTCAACTCAAACCACTTCTCCTTGCATTGCAGTTCTAATTATAATTTATATTCAGCTTTATAAAAGTACCAAGTAACATGCTGAAAGTAGCAATGTCTGTGATACTCCCACTTGTAAAAATGTTTCTTATCCAAAAAAAGACCTGCTGCCTGACAACAACTATCTACTTGTTTCATGGGGATAACATGATCAAAGTAAAAAATGAACAGCAAACAAGAATCAAGCTCAAGATAAATTGCTTAAAGGATTGCTACACAGGTTATGGGCCACACATGACAGATTGGTATTCTGTTTAGTTTACTGGTAAAGCCTGCAAAGATGACTGCAAGTTTCCAACAAATGTAGTGAGCTTCTGAAAATACTGTAATCCTGCCCTTTATTGCAAATACTTTCATATGCATTTCAATACCCAAGGCTTATATGTTATCTAGTTATGTAAATATTATCTGCATGGAAACAACAAAAAGTCTTTCAATGTTGGTAACTCTTTAACAGGATGCTTATTAAAGCTTACTTGCATTTTACAATGTTAGACACGCTTACCTGATGGTCATTAAAGCATTGCTACTTAAACACAGAGCTACAGGCTCTGCAACAACATGCATTTTCTGAATAATAAGAAGCATAGATAAACTGTATAAAAATGATGACAAAAAAAGAACATTCTGCAAAATCAAAGACAGATGAAAAACCACTGTAGTACTTGTGTCTACCTTGGATGGGGATACTCTGCACACTTACACTGCATAACTGCTCCTTGCCTTGCTTGGGCACATCCAGAGTCACTACATGGAGGAGTGGGGTGCAACAAGCATGTCACAATTTCAAATGTCTCTGGCAGATGGTGATGGCCCTGACACATTTGTCATACCTCTAAACCTCAGAGCAAGAAATCTGGACAAAGCCATAAATAGAAGTGGGACAAAGGCCCAAAAATAAGGGCAATTTTTAAATATTGCTCTTAGAAAGATAATTGAATAGTAGGTCTTGCATTATTATGAATTTTCTTAAGGATATGAAATCTGAAACTCAAATATCTGTCATTATTTTCTAACTTCAGTCTTTAATGGTTTGCCATTAATTTGCCAGAAAACCACAATTTTATTAAAAACGGACCACAAATGTGATGCAAAAATATAAACTAACCACACATACAGCTGGGAACCTGTCAAAGAAGGGGCACTTTTTTAATAATAGTACTAAGTTGACCAGCTGACAAAATAAGAGAATCTGCATGCATTTCTGAAATGAGTAATCTATAACTGATCATTACAATTATTTATTAATTGTAAACTCTCCAAAATGTCTTCCAAAATTGCCATTCCATGGAGGGATTATTAGGGGGAGAGCAACATTCTGAGCCAAAGCCAGGGCAGTTGAGAGGCTTGGATATACCTAATTCTATATAGTTATTTATTTGTGCGTGTCTCTCAACTCAACACAGGAAATCTGGACAAGGCCAAATATATTGTGGGAATATACAGACTACTAATAATTGCTCTTGTATAAACTTATACAGTTGATAGAATAACAGGGCTTGTTTTAGCATGCATTTTTCTGAAGAGTATGAAGTCTGAAACTCAATGTCTGTCATTATTTAGTGACTTCATTCCTAAATGATTTGCCACAAAACCACAAATTTTATGAGGAACAAACCAAAATTAAGAAGCAAAAATCTATTCATTATGGCTTTCTTTAGCTATGTTAGAAACCTGGGAGGAAACTCCCAGATATGCTCAGAGCTAGTTCAAAATGATGTGAAGATTACTGATCCTACAGACATTGCCAACATACTGGCTGACAGGTTCAGTGCAAACTTCTCCCCTCCCCCAAACACTGTCTCTCCAAAGCAAAAACACAGCATCCATGGGACCTGATGGTGTCCCGGCTGTGTGCTCCATGAACTCAATGAGGAATTAAACCCACAGCTAGGACAGCTGTTTAATCAAAGTCTACTGCAACTGTGGTACCACTTCACAAAGGCGGTGCCTCCACCGACCCTGGAAATTACCGCCCATTAGTTTGACAAGCCTTATCTGCAAAGCCATGGAGAGGATCATAATGGACCTCATAAATAAAGACATAGGGAATTTGCAGACTTTGGATCCAACCCAGTTTGGCTTTGTCAAAGGCAGATCATGCCTTTTAAATTTGGTTGACTTTTTGAAACAGTCACCAAAGCCATTGATGAGGAAAGGCAGTCCATACAGCCTACCTCGATCTGGCTAAGGCCTTGATACAATACCCCACTCAGGTATCATTGAAAAACTCATCAGCTTAAATGTCAACCCATACATCACAAGATGGGTTGCAAACTGGCTGAGTGACAGAACCCACAGGGTCAGAGTTGCTGGCGCCATGTTAGACTCAAAGCCTGTCACAAGTGGTGTCCCCATCTACTTCTCCAAAGTACAAGCAAACACAGGAGGGTTATGGCTGACCAAGTTTGCAGATGACTGCAACATCTGACACAGATATCCTTCAGAAGGGTCTCACAGAAACGGATAACTGGTGCCAGAGCCACGGCCTAAAGTTAAATGCCAAAAATGCATAGTCATACCCAAGGTTACCCTAGCTACCAAATAGGTGGCAATCCACTGCAGAAGAAGTTATCAGGGACCTGGGGACCCAGGTTGATAGTAGTCTGTCATTCGACACCCATGTAGCTAAAGTAGTTAGGAAGACCTTCTACATTGCCCACCTTATCATGAAGGGTTTCTCATCTAGATCAAGGGAGGTCATAGTCTCCCTTTACTCATCACTCATCAGACCAATGAGTGAGTACAATGCCCCATTCGAATGTATCTGACCCGACACTTGCAGCAGCTGGAGAGGCCACAAAAGTTCCTCACCAAAAGGATAAAGGGTCTCAAAATCTGTCCTATGCTGCCCGACTGAAAGAACTCCAGCTCTACTCAGTCGCACCGCTTGCTCAGAGGTGACCTTTGCCTAACATACAAGGCCATGTCAAACCCAGATTTGATGAATATGCTTCACCTCAAAAATCCAGATCCATCAGAGCCACAAGGGCGGGAGACTTAAACCTGGCTGGAGGGATAGATTCATCACCCAAAGACTCCTATGCTGTGGAACAAAATCGGTACATGTGAGGCAGAGCACCTCACTGGCCTTGTTCAAGAGAAATCTTGACCAATGGATGGGAGATCGCAGATATACCCCAGGGATTACCTCAGTGTCATTGCTCGACAGAGGCACAGCAAAATAATGGGTTTAGTTCCAAATGCCCTCAGGCCGATAGCCTAGTATGAACCTCTGAACCTATGAACCTATGTGAAAATCTGGACAGTTGAGAGTTATAGTTCAGCTGAGGCTGTCTGAGTTTTCCACCCTTCCCACTCACAAAATCATGGTTGAATGGGGCCACCCCCCTGCAGCCATTCCAATGTCCCATAACATGGCTATTTCACCCCATTTACCGTAACCACTGTAATGTACATACTGTTTTACTTCTGCAATGATTTGGATTTCATTTAATAGTTTCATTTTACATTTTACAACACAAACACTAATCAACATCTGCTAAACAAAGCAATGCAGTTTCACAATGAAAATAGACTTAGCATTAAAACTTCTCTGCCCTTGAAACTCACATTCATTGAAACAGCATTGAAATCCACATTCAAAGAAAATACATCTGGCCAGTGGCAGATAAAGATTAACTTTGGGCTGTTTTCACATCATAGGCCCCTTGCACATGAAACATACATGTATTCTTTGATACACCTTCCTGATCGTATTAAATTATGTTCCTTTTATAATTCAGTACAGTTGTTAGAGGGCATTTTAAATTCATTTTGAACATTTTTCCAGTAAGCAATGAAACAAAATGCATGCATCAATAATGGCAAAACTGCCCAATTCAGAACATTTCCATCATAAAAGTCTACTCAAACTTCTACAGTCAACCAGTATCAGTAAATATTTACAATCTTTAAAGAAGTAAAAGTCATCTAAATAATTCCACATTAAAGAGATAGGTAACTAAACTAATGAAGAGATCGCTGCTAGCAAACACCTTTATATTTCATTGTTTCATCTACAAATAAAGTGTCTGTTGCCCTTGAAGAATAAATTGCCCACGTTACATTAAAAATAATACACTAGTAATATTGCAATTGGGAATGGATGGAAAACTGATAACAGGTTCATAGTTATTAGGTATCTCCCCCAAAGAGGACATTCTCAGGAATGCAGCATCCACCCCTTTTAAAAGAATAACACAGTAAAGTATCAGCAATGCATCTACATACTGTAAGAGTAGAACCTACAGCCTTCTGCATCAAAAGCAAATATACTACCTGTTATGCTATTAACAAAGCAAGCAGACTCACCATAAGCAGCACTAAACTTTTCTTCCCCTGAAGCTCTTAGCTCCTTGTAAAATCCACTCAACACTCAACTTTATCTTTCAATTTTCCAGCACATGAGCACAAGAAATCTGGAAAAAGCCAAAATTTATTGGGGGGGGACAAAATCCCCAAAACCAGGGGCACATTTTAAACATTGCTTGTATAATCTTGGAAAGTTGCAAGAATAAAATGCTGTGCTGCCATCATGCATTTCACTGCCAAGTCTTGAACCCAGGACCCTGTCCACTATAGTCAGAGCAACATACAACTATGCCAAATCAGCAGTTTCTTGAAAGACATGAAGACTGAATCAAATGGCTATCACTTAGTGAATTCAGTTCTCACCATAGCTCTCAACCTCTTTGCACAAAAAACCTGGACAAAGCCAATAATGGGGGAATACAGCCCCCAAATATAGTCAGTGAATTCAGTTCTCACCATAGCTCTTGATGTCTTAGCACAAAAAACATGGACAAAGCCAATAATGGGGAATACAGCCCTAAAAATAGGGACAAACTTCAAATATTGATCTTATAATCTTAGAATATTGCTAGAATAAAATGTTTTGTGTTACCATGCACTTTCTGAAGAATATGAAGTCTGAAATTCAAATGTCTGTCATTATTTATTGAATTCAAAATCCAGAAAACCACAGATTTTATGAGGAACAGAACAGAACAAAAATATGAGGCAAAATTCTGCAAACTTTTCACAAGTGCTGGTGGGGGTAGGGAATTTGGGGTCTTGCTACCTGCACCCAAGGTTCAGAGTTTGAGCCTGAGTTACTCTCTAGCCACCAGTTATAGTCAACTGGAGCATTTTACACAGACACGCACACATACACACACACACACACACACACACACACACACACACACACACACACACACACACACACACACACACACACATACACAAAAGCAAAGTGACTCTACTAAAAAGCCAAGTACCTGAATGCAAAGTCCCAACAAATCTGACATAATTCAAAAGTGTCCGCAAGCAGCAAATGACTCCATTCAAAAGCAAGCAATGTCTGCAAGCAAGTCCTGTTTCCCCATGCAAAAGCAAGCAGCAGCTTCTGTTTCCTGGGGAATGCCGAGCACACATGCATGTGCTGCCTCTAGTTCGGTTCAGTCCAATCCCCTTCCAGTCTATGCAGTTGTAACCTGCATAGACTTCTGGGGCATCTGCAGACTGATGCCTTATTTCCAAATCCGGACTGGTAAAACAGCAGTCCAGATTCGGGTTCCAGGACTACTTAACAGTTCTTTTTTTTTCATTTTTTTTTGTTTTTTGTACAGCTGGGGTTGGGGCAGCAGTCCTGTAGTCCAGTAGCACAAGCCACCACTGGCAGTCTGCCTGCCACCTTTCCACATAATACAGCTTTCACTGGTTATGACTCATTGATTGGATAGTCAATATTATGGCCATCAATATGTGACATATATATATATATATATATATATATATATATATATATATATATATATATATATATATATATATAAAATATATACATAATACATACATATGTGTGTGCACATGCAATAGCATAGCATGCAAGGGGTAAATGGGGCAGTTACCTCAATGGCAAAGTGCTAGAGGGCATAACTGGCAGATGCTGATCAGTCCTTTGTGCTGCGGCTTGTGGTTTGAACTGCAGTGCTTAGCGCTCTCTGTATGGCATAAACTGTAGAAAACTGCTTTCAGAAGCCATGTAGCAGAAACACTGGTATGTCCTTAAAGGAGGATTTGTATATATCCCAATGGCCTAAACTATAGGAAGTTTAATGTTTAAGTTTTATACAGTGAAGACTCTAGCTTAGCTGAGTTTTTCATGTTTTTTACTGAATATGTTTTTCCTTTGGGAAATTCTGAGGAGAGCAATTTGATTTTGAAGGAGACCTTAAGCTATTATAGCACTTTTTTCACTAACTGTTCAGTGTGTGGGATAAATTTCAAGCTCTGGATCTAATGTGCACTCTAGATATCTTTGTGATGTAGCAACTGGCAGATAAAAGCCACAAAATCCAGCAAAAGAGACTTTAGTGTTTCTAAGTTGTTGTGCTTTAGCTTTAGTTATGTATTTAAACACTTAAAATTTGCTTGTATAGCAATTCCATTTGCCATACAACACTTAACTAGTGCCAAAATGTTAGCTTTGTCAGCAAAATACTCTTAACTGAGAACCTTAAAATTGATTTTGATGGATGCTAAAATAAGAATGGTCTTGCTTAAAGGGATCATTTGTATCTTTTACTATCCCATCCTAGTATGATGAAAAACAGTCAATGAAACCAGGAGACAGCCATACAAGTAACTGAAGATGAGGATGATGCACTTAAGCAACAAAATGAAAACAACATGGATAGAGAAAATGTTACCATTCAGATTACCTTATGCAACAGACAACTGAATAAAGCAACTGACATGAAGAAATACGTTAGTTGTGGTGGTGGGCTTGTGAGAAGATCTGAGAAATTAGAACTGAATAATGACAAGACTGATTCACTGAATGGGCAACGTTTTTATGTAACAATATTACTGAAATGGAGGAAATAATGGTAGTTTAATTGTAGAGCTATGGGCAGATTTGTACAGAATATCTTTTCAGATACTAGGACATTCAAGGACATTACGGAAATATAGGTCAAAGATAACAGAGAAGGATGTGATGAGATGCAGTCAACCAAAAAATTAGATTTATTTTACTTATTTAAAATAATATGATAACTAGGTTATAAGGATGGTCTTTTGTCCCTTTTCAGTCCCAAACTGAGCTTAAGGGGCAGATCAAAATGTATACAGTATAATACAGGAGAGAAATACAGCCATGTATAGTGACATATAAAATGCACTGGAAACATTGTGCCACAAACTGTCATTTCACAGTAAAGTAGAATTGACAAGATAAAGTTAAAGTTAATATAAACGTACACAAAAGTAGAATACTTAAGGTGATCACGATATACTTCAGATACCCTAGGTAATACTGATAAAACTGCGTATCAGATGTACAATGTTATCAGAGCATAACCATTGTCATAGTAGCATTTGCTGAAAGAAGCCGTAAGATGTACTTTAAGAGTGTGTTTGAAGTCTCTAATAGATTCTTGATTTTTACCTTCACTAAAGTGGTGCCAGACAGCAGGTCTCAGTCTACAGAAGACTTTCTCTCCTATAGCGGTTTGGATGGAAGCCATGTCTGAAACAATGTTGCACTGAGAACTTCCGAGTCCATTAGTGTTCTCTTATAAAGCCAGTTTCACCTTTAGTGGAGGGGCAGTAACTTTATATTAATATTTTAAAAATGAGTGCACCTACGGATAAAGTAACTTAACTGCTCTTTATTTTCCTCTCTCTGACTGTAAGCCAAAAAAAATAAAGTTATTTCTTTTTCTTTCACCAACTGACAATGCCGGTATGATCCACTATCAATCCGACCTCTCGCTATCCTAAGACAACACAAGTACAGTACTACTGTGCTAATGCTACTGATTGTTTCTTGATCTCTTTTTTGAGAAGAGTAGCAAACCATCTGTCCACATCTCGTACGTGCCTGCAGACGTGCCAGTCCAAACCCCCTTCTAATTTATTGTGCGGTTAAACTGCATAGAATTCTGGGCATCACACTGATGCCTTTTCTTTAATCTGGCCTGTCTTTACAGCAGTCAGATAGTAGCTTACATTGTAATAAAATAAAAAAAAAAATTAAAAAAACCCAGAACTCGATGAGCATATGGACTCGCTCAGAAGCACAAACATCATAATGTTAACACACAAACACCAAACAAAATAGTAATAAGTTTTTTTTTATTCTTGGCGAATGTCAATACACTTCCATCTTTTTCCTGGGAGGGCTGCAGTCCTGCAGTCCAATGGCATGAGCTGCCCCTGGGTAGGCCTCAGTCGGCCTGAATACCAGCGACTTAGTATTTCTGTGTCGGTTGCTGTCACTCCAGGACTGATGTCAGGTCATCAGGGGTATAAAAACAGGCAGCCAACACCATTACCCCAGTCTTTCTTGCAGAGGAGCCCAAAGCAGAAGCAGTTTGCATGAGTGCCGGTCAACCACTACCTGAGTTTTTGTTTCCAAATTGAATCATCCTGAAGTCTTCTAAAGCTAAGTACCCCATTGGGGATCCTTTTTTCTTGCTCTAACTGATGTCTGAAAAAGTTAACAATTGTCGCACCTGTGGAAAGCAAATACCACACCAAGATTTCCATTCTTACTGTGTCACCTGTTTAGGCCCAGACCACGACATACCTTGCTGTTGATTTTGTGCTTTGTTCAATGCCCAAACTATTCATCATTGGGCCCTTATTGTCACTAAATACTTTCGCTCTCAAACTCCGTATTCCAAAATGGCTTTGGTAAGCCATCTGACTACCGATCTTCTGAAAACAACATAAGGATAAAGACAGAGACAGACCACCCAGGTCCAAAACTGCCGACAATGCTTCCGTTAAGCTAGTCGCCAGTTTGCCAGTACTTGATGAGGTGCTTTCACAGCCCCTGATGCCTGCTTTGATGGATTTGCAGGCCACTACAGAGACCCATTCAGAGTCTGGTATGCTGCGAGACTCTTCTTTGACTATGGAACCTGCGGATGTCTCTACCTTGGATGGGTCCGGAGCTGCTGTGCAGGCACCAGCTTCTGAGGAAGTTCTTCGCATTACGGATATTCAACACAAACCAATGACTTCTTTCACGTCTTCAGTTCTGTCTAAAACTACTGACTTTCTAAGGCCAAGAGTACGAGCTACACCTAAAAAAAACGATGATCCAAACTCAAGCACCTGCTTCCTTGCCACATTCTCAAATGCTTAAAATGGCAGAAGACCTGATCATGCTGATAAGGGGAAGCCAGCCTTCCCCTGTTAAGAGAAAAAGAGACCTGTCCTCAGCAGCTTTATCTGACCAAATGTCCAATGACTCTGAGTTTTCTGAATATGAAGACATGCCCTTATCTACTTATGAGGATGCAGAGGAATCCATTCCCTCTGCTTCCCCTGCAGAGGATTTTTCTTTTAGTGAAACCCTACATACTTTAAGAGAGCATTTCCACTGGGAATGCCAGGATTATCCTCAGTCCAAAGAGAGACTCAGAGAAGTTTTAGATTTGCCACAACATAGACCTTTAGCTATCCCTCCTGTTCTGGATGTTGTGGATGATGTCTTTATGGAATCCAGTCTAACTCCTGATACTTTACCCCCTGCTCCAAGGAAACCAGACAGGTACTACAGAGTCCCTGACTCTCACACATTTCTTTTCAAAAATCCTACTGCTGACCCAGAGGTAATTTCCCAAGGGCCTAAAGGTATTAAAGCAACTGCAGCTAAGAATCCCACCCCTTTGGACAGAGATTCCCAAGCTTTAGACAGATGGGGTAAAAAAGTATACACCTCTGCAACTCTCGCCATTAGGGCATTGAATTGTCAGTTTCACATGCTGAAATACCAGCAACATATTATGGAACTTATTAAGCAAAAATTATTTACCTTTACAGACTGTGCAGAAAATAAAGAATTACAGGAGCTTATGCATTCTGCAAGCCAAGTCAGCAAGCATACCTTGCAATGTGGGTTTGACACCCTAGAAGCATCTTGCAGGGCAGCAGTCACTGGTTCTGTACTGAGAAGGCATGCTTGGCTTAAGGAGCAGACCTTGCAAGACCATGTCAAATCAAAATTACTAGACGCTCCTTTGAATAAGGAAAATCTGTATGGCAACAAAGCAGAAGAGGTTCTAAAAAAGATGGAAGAAAAAGCTAATTCTATGCAGTCAAAGTTTTTTGCAAGTGCAACCTCCTAGAGTCAGTAGGCATTGCCCCTCGAAACATTGGTCCTTTCCAGCCTTCTCAAGGCCATCTCAAACTAGACCCAGGGGAAACAGACCCCCCAGGTTAGTCTCAGGGTATGCAGAGATCTAAGCAATGGAGTACCTCCACTTCTAAAACAGGGAGTGCTAAGCCATCCCCTTATGGAAGGAATTCACAATGACTTCTCAATTCCACTTCTCACCTCTGCCCAATTGCTCATGCCTCTAGAAGGAAAACTTGCCCAGACATGGGGGACCCCGTAGGTGGACCTTTTTACCTCCCCCTACAATCACCAGCTCAGCAAATTCTGCACCAAGACACCTCACTGCAGGGCCTGGAAAGTGGATGCCATATCCTTCCAGTGGGTAAACCTCTCAATCTATGCATCTTCCCCTCTGCCTCTTCTTTCAAGAATATTACTCAAGATAAGACAGGACAGACCAAGGGCAATCCTGATTGCCTCAGACTGCCCACCCCAGCACTGGTACCCACTACTGCGGAGCCTGTCACTGGTGCCACCATGGTACCTACCTCAGATCCCAACCCTCCTCACTCAGCAGGAGGGGCAGATCTTGCATTCACAACTGCAAACCCTGAACCTTGCAGCCTGGCTTATTCCTTGAAGTCTCCCCCAGTGACCAGCCTAAGCAAGCAGGTGCTGGACATCATTCTTGAAGCCAGAAGACCCAGTACAAGGAAATCCTATTCTGATAAGTGGAAAAGGTATTGCTCCTGGATTCAGTCTAAAGGAGCGGACACAGCACTGCCCTCCTTACCCCTAATCCTGCATTAACGAGCAGATCTACTCCACATAGGCCTATCCTTCTCTTCCATTAAGATCCATGTCTCTGCCATCTTGACTCATTACAACACTGAGCCAACTCTCTTTTCTCAACCTCTCATCAAACAGTTCCTGAGAGGGGCCAACAACTGAAGAGCACCAAGTAGAGCCCTCACCCCTACTTGGGACCTTAACTTTGTACTGGAAAAGCTCACACTACCCCCTTTGAGCCTGCAGTGTCAGCAGAGTTAAAATTCCTGTCTTAGAAAACAGCCTTGCTTCTAGCCATCAGTTCAGCTAGAAGAGTGTCTGAGCTGCAATCTCTTATGGCTGTGGAATCCCTCATTATTTTTCATGCTGACAGGGTCTCCCTCAGGACTAACCCTACTTTTATGCCTAAAGTGGTGTCCAGTGTAGCTCTCAACCAATCTATCCATTTGCCAACCTTCTTCCCTTATCCTCAAAATAAAGGGGAAAGGATCCTGCACTCCTTAGATGTGCACAGACAGCTCAGATTGTACCTTGATAGGACTAAGCCCTTCAGGAAATCTGACCAGTTACTAGTCAGTTTTGCACCAAGGGCAGAGAGCAAGACCATATCAAAACAAACAATTTCCAAATGGATAGCACACTGTATCCATTTCTTTTACAAACACCATGGGAAACCAACCCATCAGGGGGTTAGAACGCATTCCATTAGGGCAACTTCTACCTCTACAGTATACTTCAGGGGAGTCCCTACCAGGGATGTTCTGGAAGCTGCTACCTGGAGTTCTGTTCACACCTTTACCAAGCATTACCGCCCACCTATCTTTTCCAAATCCAGAGCGGGTTTTGCAACAGCAGTCCTGCAGGGCATTCTAGCCAGCCCCAACTCCTCATGATTGCCTCCACCCTTTCTTCAGCTTTGGGAATAAACCCAAGTGTGATGACTGCAACAGTGAAACATGAAGAACATAGTACAGTTGTGTACACTTACCATATATGTAGATGTGCGAGTGTATTCACTGTTGCAGTCCTGGTTTCCCACCCTTCAGCCCCCTTGTCTCTCTCTCTCTCTCTCTCTCTCTCTCTCTCTCTACTTCTCTATCTGTATTATTCACCTCTTGCAGGGCTATTTTTACTAGTGGTGTTTTTTCCACCATAACTTAGCTCCCTATTTGGGGGGCTCCTGACATTTGGGGCAAGAAAAACTGATGTAATGGCATCGGCTGCCTGTTTTTATACCCCTGATGACCTGACATCAGTCCTGGAGCAACAGCAACAGACGCAGAAATACTAAGTCTCTGGTATTCAGGCTGACTGAAGGCTACCTGTAGGCAGATAATTCAAGTGTGATGACTGCAACAGTGAATACACTCGAACATCTACATTTATGGTAAGTGTACACAACTGTACTTTCTTTATGGTGCACCCATCCTTACTAACTTTTAGGCATCACAAAAAACAAAATTTGAACAATGCTATAACAAAGTTACTAAATTTGCAGTAAATATCTCTTTCAGAACCCACCACTGTATAACACTAAAAAGCTTAAATTGGTTAGAACTACCCCATCAACTAACATATACACAGCTCCATACCACCTACAAAATTATCAAGAATTTATCTGCTTGTTTGCCACTAAATAACATTCTACACAACTATGTTCCTAGTTGGTAATTAAGATCCAATGACCAAAAAATCCTGTATATCCAGAAGCCTCTAAAATCTGCTGTGCATTGTCTGTACTGGTACGCTGTTGCTAAGGCCTGGAACTTGTTATCTCTGTCCATCAGGTCAATACCCTCTGTCCCATCCTTCAACACCAGTCGGAAACACTTCCTAGCCAAAAGCTGGCTCTGTTTTTGTTCAACACCAGAATAAACTATATCCTTAAATATGAACAAATATCTATTCATACCTTACATCTCTTTACACTCCCATCTTCACTCATTTTCTTACTTCTATTAATGTCTCCCCTGGCGTTCTTTCTAAATATACCAGAAGCCTGCTTTTCTCTCATTTCATATTACAATTCCTGGTAGAATTATACTAACTTATTCTTAATTTCTGTATAATCTACCTAAAATTTCTCTAACTATTAAATCATTGTCATATAATTGCATCCATTTTTAAGCAACGTATTCATATTATAACTAATTTGGTATAATTATTCAAACTGTATTTTTGTATTATTTTTAAAGACTGCAAAATTATTGTTCTTAAAATACTGTATAATACTTTGAAACTTTTCATCCTGGGCTTCTGCTGAAAATGGACTCCTACCCAGTCAGACTTTCCCCATAATCAAATGTCAGTAATAAATAATAAATAAATACAGAACAAACTTCCACCAGAAATAAGGGCTCTAGAATCATTCTATAAATTTAAAACAACCCTCTCTGTATATCTACAGAATAAAGTGACATAAAACTGCTTTAAGTTCAATGTCTAACTGCAGTTATTCACCCCTCTGTCTCAAACTTGCCTGTCAGGCCTTCTTGCTAAGTTTGTCTGAACATCATATATACTGCTTGACAGATCTGCAGAAGATTTACTCTTGATGCAATGTGCTACTGTTTTGTATATGAATACTCTGCACTTTTGTATAGTCCATAATTTTCTCTTGTTATTATATGAATGCATAATATTCTCTGCTTATACTCTCTGTTTTCAAGTTGTGGCTGAAAAGGGTCTTTGGACCAGCCCACCAACCTGGTGATCAAATAGTAAATAAATACAATAAGTATTAAACAGAGGAAAACAGTAGTTCCTGTTACATCCAGAGAAAAGAGCTTTGCCACTAAGATCAGCAATAGCAAAATAATTACATTCCATAAGTACATAAAATGTCTGAGGTATTAAGAATAAATCTCTAGAAACCATAAACATGAATGACAAGGTGACGAATTTTATGCACAGACTAGTGCATACTTTTAATGTTCAGTCTGATGTTATTTTAAATAATATATACTAATAAATACTTATAAATAAATAGACTGGAACCTTATGGAAATGAAATTTCAGTTTATAGATTTCATTTTTTTATATTTCACCAGGCTCCAGATGGGTGATATTCTACTGTACTGGAAGCTTATGTTGATGATTGCAATATCAATAGGGTTAAGGGTCAATATAATGGTTAAGGTGTTTCCCTCACAGACACAAGTTACAGTATTTGATTCTATCCTTTGAATGGGAAATTGTTTATGCTTAAAATGGCTCAGAAGGGCTGCTAACCTAACACTTACCTATAAACCTATCCAATATGTTTCTTTCCGTCTCTGTCCAAATACTTTATCTGTTGGGGTTAGGAGTTGGCATAGAAGTTAAGGTGTTTACCTCATGAATACAAGGTACAAAGTTTGGGTCTCACTTTGGGATGCATGGCTAAGCTTAAAAGTAATTGCCTATGAACTTCCTCTTGATTGAGTTGTATGGCTAGGCTTATTAATACCCTGGTTGTCATTCTCCTAGTATAGACCAATGAATTTATATGCAAATATAAGAGTCCCAAATGTGACACAGTTCATTAGTTTATACTAGGCTAATGACCACCAGGGTCTTTACAAGCCTAGCCATGCAACCCAACTCAGTTTTGCCCGAGTTCCTTGGATACCTATACAATGGAGTATGTTACTAAATAGGTAACTAAGATTTATGTTTGAGGGGGTATCTTAGTTGGGAACTTATTTAATTACTATTGACATCTGTCCATCAGAGATACAGGGCCCAGAACTGGGGTGAATTTGTAATTTATAATTTAATGATCAAGATTTCTTTTGAATAGGGTGGGATGACCTCTGCTTCACATAGAAGGGAAGCTTATTCCATAGTGCAAGAATCCTTTAAGACACATATTGGCCTCTCCTGCATGTTCTATTTATGTTGCAGGCAAAGTTCAGGCCCTTGTATTTAGTGTTTCTGGTGCTGTTTGTTTTGTGGACGTGCAAGATATTCATCAGAGATGGAAATGAAAATGCCTTATATGCCAAGCATAGATCGCTTTTCAGTAAAGTAGAGGAGGCTGAATAGAGAGATAAGGCCTTAAGGTGATTTGTGTAGAATAGGATATTCCTACATGTATCTTTTTTATCTTGAATCCTAAACACACAGTATCACAAAAACAATAACTAAAAATTTGCCTATAATTAAATAATAATATACCTTAATGCTTGATGTATTTAACCATATGATTGAAACAGACATATGTAACTATAATGGAGATATAGGTTCATAGGTGTGTACTAGGCTAATGGCCCTGGAGCCTTTACAAGCCTAGCCCATCGGATTACCCTGGCATCATGCCACCCGACCTTAGTTCCCAGTGCCTCTGTCAAGTAGACCCACTGGCGTGATCCCCAGGGTGAATTTTCTATTTCCCATCCACTCATCAAGATTTCTCTTGAAGAGGGTCAGTTAGGTGCTCTAATTGACATGTATGGGAAGTCATAAAAAGTATAAGTGACTACAAAATAATAATAGAAGAATGATCAATCACTAAAAATGCTTAAGCAACAAATGATATTAAAGGGAATTTATGACGGTGTTCCAGCTTTACTAATCTTTAACACTTGGAATCTAGTTGCTAAAAACAAATTCTCTAAAGTGTTCAAATTTAAGGTCAATTCTGTCACTAGCCTTGCCTTGCATTTTAGAGGTAAAGAAGTGCTTTAACTATGTGGCGCTCTATAACACTAATTAATCATAACATATTCATCATTTACTTTTGTGATCACTGGAACTTCCGTTTCATGTTTTATTGTTTTTGTAACTGTTATATCTCCACCCCTTGTCCTACACTCCAAAGACTTTTTCCAGACTGTTCAATATCTTATACTTGCTGTTTCTTAACATGACAGTGCATTTTTATCAGTATGGTATCCTTTGTTTATGCATTTACATCATTCCTTATTTTCTATAAATATCAACACATACTTGCACTTATTCCAACATAAATGCAAGTCTGTGTCTGCTTAGCCAGCTTTTGTACATGTTGGCATGTATTTAATACCTGGTTTCATGTGTAGCATAGCTAAATTAGTTCTTCCTAATCTTATATCTACTTACTGCATAACTCTTTATCCATGGAACATCCATGCCATTACACCCTTGACTGTCTCTGAAATTTTACACAGTTTTCAAACCACGATTTAAAGTGTTATACTTGCACTGCATTCAGTGCTGTCAGTGAAATGGCTATGACACAGAATGAGCTTGTTGATAATATACTCTTTTGACTTTGCTGTAGGTCATGGTTAGAAACGGTAAGTTGATGAAGTCTCTTACTTAGATAACAATAAAAATGAACTATCAAATAAACTAAGCATATTTTACCGGTTCTTTTTAATGAGCACTACCTTCAAATGCTTTCTGCTTTTGCCCAGATGATTCACAGCTTCTGGCATTTTTTTTTTTTTGCCATGTGTCCACATAAAATGTATAATTTTTACCTCCCTGCCTTCAAATATATTTCCATCACTGACTGATAATCCCATGATGAATGTGTATTTAAAATACATTTGTTGCTATTTGTATGATGTCTACATTGAACTTAATGCATTTTGATCATCAGTAGCTACCTCCCTAGAGTTATGCACTTATGTTCATAACATCATCCCGTTTATCGTGTACATTTTACTGAAGTTCTAGCCTCTATTTATATTTACAAATCTAACATTTATGTTTTGCATGCAACCATATTTTACTGCATTGTTGTTCAATCATTTCAATGACAGTGTTCTTTAACTTTCCTTATTCTAAATCTAAAACCCTGTGCTAATTCAGTCAACAGAATTCCTTCCAAATTTCATAAGATCGCTGCTGATGCAGTAGCCTACCCTATTAGCATCCTTATTAACAGGTCCATCCAAGAATCA